>NW_027255451.1:1326661-1356553 GCF_003086295.3 Arachis hypogaea | reverse complement strand
TTAAAGGAACGAGAGTCCAGCACAACGTTAAAAAAAAAAAAAAAAAAAAAAAAAAAAAAAAAACAAAAAAAAAAACAAAACAAAAAAAACAAAACAAAAAAAAAAACGAAAAAAAACTACAAAAAAAATGGAAAAAAACGGCAAAGCTTGCCGAAGATGAGGCCATTACGCTCGCCTTATAATGGAAGTCAAAACTATCGGAAAAAGAAGATAGTACGTATTTAAAGAACAAGAGTCAGCACAGTTAAAAAAAAAAAAAAAAAAAAAAACTGAAAAAAAAAGGGAAAAAACTATGGAAAAAAACCGGAGAAGCTTGCCAAAGATGAGGCCATTACGGCTCGCCTTTAGGTGTCCTCCTCGGATAACGTCATTTAAAGAACAAGAGTCAGCACAACGTATAAAAAAAAAAAAACTCGATAAAAACCGAAAAAAAAAACTGTGGAAAAAACCGAGAGTTGCGAAGATAGGTCATAGGCTCGCCTTAGGTGTCCCCTCAGATAGCGTCGTTTAAAGAACGAGAGTCAGCATAAAAAAAAAAAAGGGAAAAAACTATGGAAAAAAAACCGGAGAAGCTTGCCGAAGATGAGGCCATTACGGCTCGTCTTTAGGTGTCCTCCTGTGGATAACGTCATTTAAAGAAAAGAGTCAGCAAACGTATAAAAAAAAAATGAAAAAAAAAACGGAAAAAAACTATGGAAAAAAAACCGGAGAAGCTTGCCAAAGATGAGGCCATTACGGCTCGCCTTTAGGTGTCCTCCTCGGGATAACGTCATTTAAAGAACAAGAGTCAGCACAACGTATAAAAAAAAAAAAACTGAAAAAACCGGAAAAAAACGTGGAAAAAAACGGAGGAGCTTGCCGAAGATGAGGTCATTACGCTCGCCTTTAGGTGTCCTCCTCAGATACGTCGTTTAAAGAACGAGAGTCAGCACAACATATAAAAAAAAAAAAAAAAAAAAAAAAAAACGGAAAAAAAAAAAACTGTGGAAAAAAACCGGAGGAGCTTGCCGAAGATGAGGCCATTAGGCTCGCCTTTAGGTGTCCTCCTCGGATAACGTCATTTAAAGAACAGAGTCAGCACAACGTATAAAAAAAAAAAAAAAAATAAAAAAAAACTGAAAAAATATGGAAAAAAACCGGAGAAGCTTGCCAAAGATGAGGCCATTACGGCTCGCCTTTAGGTGTCCTCCTCGGGATAACGTCATTTAAAGAACAAGAGTCAGCACAACATATAAAAAAAAAAAAAAACTCGGATAAAAACCGGAAAAAAAACTGTGGAAAAAACCGGAGGAGCTTGCCGAAGATGAGGTCATTACGGCTCGCCTTTAGGTGTCCTCCTCAGGATAGCGTCGTTTAAAGAACGACAGTCAGCATAAAAAAAAAAAAAGGGAAAAAACTATGGAAAAAAACCGGAGAAGCTTGCCGAAGATGACGCCATTACGGCTCGTCTTTAGGTGTCCTCCTCGGGATAACGTCATTTAAAGAACAAGAGTCAGCACAACGTAAAAAAAAAAAAAAAAAAAAAACTGGGGAAAAAACTCGGAGGAGCTTGCCGAAATGAGGCCATTACGGCTCGCCTTTAGGTGTCCTCCTCGGATAACGTCATTTAAAGAACAAGAGTCAGCACAACGTAAAAAAAAAAAAAAAAAAAACTGAAAAAAAAAACTGAAAAAAAAATAACGGAAAAAAACTATGGAAAAAAAACCGGAGAAGCTTGCCAAAGATGAGGCCATTATGGCTCTCCTTTATGTGTCCTCCTTGGGATAACATCATTTAAAGAACAAGAGTCAGCACAACGTAAAAAAAAAAAAAAAAAAAACTCGGATAAAAACCGGAAAAAAAAAAACTGTGGAAAAAAATTGGAGGAGCTTGCCGAAGATGAGGTCATTAAAGCTCGCCTTTAGGTGTCCTCCTCAGGATAGCGTCTTTTAAAGAACGAGAGTCAGCACAACGTAAAAAAAAAAAAAAAAAAAAAAACGGAAAAAAGCCGGAAAAAAAACTGTGGAAAAAAACTGGAGGAGCTTGCCGAAGATGAGGCCATTACGGCTCGCCTTTAGGTGTCCTCCTCAGGATAGCATCGTTTAAAAAATGAGAGTCAGCACAACGTATTAAAAAAAAAAAAAACCTGAAAAAAAACGAAAAAGCCGAAAAAACTGTGGAAAAAAACCGGAGGAGCTTGCCGAAGATGAGGCCATTACGGCTCGCCTTTAGGTGTCCTCCTCAGGATAGCGTCGTTTAAAGAACGAGAGTCAGCACAACGTAAAAAAAAAAAACTCGGAAAAAAAAATGTGGAAAAAACCGGAGGAGCTTGCCGAAGATGAGGCCATTACGGCTGCCTTAGGTGTCCTCCTCAGGATAGCATCGTTTAAAAAACGAGAGTCAGCACAACGTATAAAAAAAAACGGAAAAAATCCGGAAAAAAACTGTGGAAAAAAACCGGAGGAGCTTGCCGAAGATGAGGCCATTATGGCTCGCCTTTAGGTGTCCTCCTCGGGATAACGTCATTTAAAGAACAAGAGTCAGCTCAACGAAAAAAAAAAAAAAACTGAAAAAAAAAACGGAAAAAAACTATGGAAAAAAAAACGGAGAAGCTTGCCAAAGATGAGGCCATTACGGCTCGCCTTTAGGTGTCCTCCTCGGGATAACGTCATTTAAAGAACAAGAGTCAGCACAACGTATTAAAAAAAAAAAAAAAAAAAAAAAAAAAAAAAAAAACCTCGGATAGAAACCGGAAAAAAAAACTGTGGAAAAAAACCGGAGGAGCTTGCCGAAGATGAGGTCATTACGGCTCGCCTTTAGCTGTCCTCCTCAGGATAGCGTCGTTTAAATAACGAGAGTCAGCACAACGTAAAAAAAAAAAAAAAAAAAAGCGGAAAAATACTATGGAAAAAAACCGGAGAAGCTTGCCAAAGATGAGGCTATTACGGCTCGCCTTTAGGTGTCCTCCTCGGGATAACGTCATTTAAAGAACAAGAGTCAGCACAACGTATAAAAAAAAAAAAAAAACTCGGATAAAAACCGGAAAAAAAACTGTGGAAAAAAACCGGAGGAGCTTGCCGAAGATGAGGTCATTACAGCTCGCCTTTAGGTGTCCTCCTCAGGATAGCGTCGTTTAAAGAACGAGAGTTAGCACAACATAAAAAAAAAAAAAAAAAACGGAAAAAAGCCGGAAAAAAACTGTGGAAAAAAACCGGAGGAGCTTGCCGAAGATGAGGCCATTACGGCTCGCCTTTAGGTGTCCTCCTCGGGATAACGTCATTTAAAGAACAAGAGTCAGCACAACGTATAATAAATAAAAAAAAAAAACTGAAAAAAAAAACGGAAAAAACGATGGAAAAAAAAACCGGAGAAGCTTGCCAAAGATGAGGCCATTACGGCTCGCCTTTAGGTGTCCTCCTCGGGATAACGTCATTTAAAGAACAAGAGTCAGCACAACGTATAAAAAAAAAAAAACTCGAATAAAAACCGGAAAAAAAACTGTGGAAAAAAACCGGAGGAGCTTGCCGAAGATGAGGTCATTACGGCTCGCCTTTAGGTGTCCTCCTCAGGATAGCGTCGTTTAAAGAACGACAGTCAGCATAAAAAAAAAAAAAGGGAAAAAACTATGGAAAAAAACCGGAGAAGCTTGCCGAAGATGACGCCATTACGGCTCGTCTTTAGGTGTCCTCCTCGGGATAACGTCATTTAAAGAACAAGAGTCAGCACAACGTAAAAAAAAAAAAAAAAAAAAAAACTGGGGAAAAACTCGGAGGAGCTTGCCGAAAATGAGGCCATTACGGCTCGCCTTTAGGTGTCCTCCTCGGGATAACGTCATTTAAAGAACAAGAGTCAGCACAACGTAAAAAAAAAATAAAAAAAAAACTGAAAAAAAAAAACTGAAAAAAAAATAACGGAAAAAAACTATGGAAAAAAAACCGGAGAAGCTTGCCAAAGATGAGGCCATTATGGCTCTCCTTTATGTGTCCTCCTTGGGATAACATCATTTAAAGAACAAGAGTCAGCACAACGTAAAAAAAAAAAAAAAAAACTCGGATAAAAACCGGAAAAAAAAAAACTGTGGAAAAAAATTGGAGGAGCTTGCCGAAGATGAGGTCATTAAAGCTCGCCTTTAGGTGTCCTCCTCAGGATAGCGTCTTTTAAAGAACGAGAGTCAGCACAACGTAAAAAAAAAAAAAAAAAAAAACGGAAAAAAGCCGGAAAAAAAACTGTGGAAAAAAACCGGAGGAGCTTGCCGAAGATGAGGCCATTACGGCTCGCCTTTAGGTGTCCTCCTCAGGATAGCATCGTTTAAAAAATGAGAGTCAGCACAACGTATTAAAAAAAAAAAAACCTGAAAAAAAAACGAAAAAAGCCGAAAAAAACTGTGGAAAAAAACCGGAGGAGCTTGCCGAAGATGAGGCCATTACGGCTCGCCTTTAGGTGTCCTCCTCAGGATAGCGTCGTTTAAAGAACGAGAGTCAGCACAACGTAATAAAAAAAAAACTCGGAAAAAAGAAATTGTGGAAAAAACCGGAGGAGCTTGCCGAAGATGAGGCCATTACGGCTTGCCTTTAGGTGTCCTCCTCAGGATAGCATCGTTTAAAAAACGAGAGTCAGCACAACGTATAAAAAAAAACGGAAAAAATCCGGAAAAAAACTGTGGAAAAAAACCGGAGGAGCTTGCCGAAGATGAGGCCATTATGGCTCGCCTTTAGGTGTCCTCCTCGGGATAACGTCATTTAAAGAACAAGAGTCAGCTCAACGAAAAAAAAAAAAAAAACTGAAAAAAAAAACGGAAAAAAACTATGGAAAAAAAAACGGAGAAGCTTGCCAAAGATGAGGCCATTACGGCTCGCCTTTAGGTGTCCTCCTCGGGATAACGTCATTTAAAGAACAAGAGTCAGCACAACGTATTAAAAAAAAAAAAAAAAAAAAAAAAAAAAAAAAAAACCTCGGATAGAAACCGGAAAAAAAAACTGTGGAAAAAAACCGGAGGAGCTTGCCGAAGATGAGGTCATTACGGCTCGCCTTTAGCTGTCCTCCTCAGGATAGCGTCGTTTAAATAACGAGAGTCAGCACAACGTAAAAAAAAAAAAAAAAAAAAAAAGCGGAAAAATACTATGGAAAAAAACCGGAGAAGCTTGCCAAAGATGAGGCTATTACGGCTCGCCTTTAGGTGTCCTCCTCGGGATAACGTCATTTAAAGAACAAGAGTCAGCACAACGTATAAAAAAAAAAAAAAACTCGGATAAAAACCGGAAAAAAAACTGTGGAAAAAAACCGGAGGAGCTTGCCGAAGATGAGGTCATTACAGCTCGCCTTTAGGTGTCCTCCTCAGGATAGCGTCGTTTAAAGAACGAGAGTTAGCACAACATAAAAAAAAAAAAAAAAACGGAAAAAAGCCGGAAAAAAACTGTGGAAAAAAACCGGAGGAGCTTGCCGAAGATGAGGCCATTACGGCTCGCCTTTAGGTGTCCTCCTCGGGATAACGTCATTTAAAGAACAAGAGTCAGCACAACGTATAATAAATAAAAAAAAAAAACTGAAAAAAAAAAACGGAAAAAACGATGGAAAAAAAAACCGGAGAAGCTTGCCAAAGATGAGGCCATTACGGCTCGCCTTTAGGTGTCCTCCTCGGGATAACGTCATTTAAAGAACAAGAGTCAGCACAACGTATAAAAAAAAAAAACTCGAATAAAAACCGGAAAAAAAACTGTGGAAAAAAACCGGAGGAGCTTGCCGAAGATGAGGTCATTACGGCTCGCCTTTAGGTGTCCTCCTCAGGATAGCGTCGTTTAAAGAACGACAGTCAGCATAAAAAAAAAAAAAGGGAAAAAACTATGGAAAAAAACCGGAGAAGCTTGCCGAAGATGACGCCATTACGGCTCGTCTTTAGGTGTCCTCCTCGGGATAACGTCATTTAAAGAACAAGAGTCAGCACAACGTAAAAAAAAAAAAAAAAAAAAAAAAACTGGGGAAAAACTCGGAGGAGCTTGCCGAAAATGAGGCCATTACGGCTCGCCTTTAGGTGTCCTCCTCGGGATAACGTCATTTAAAGAACAAGAGTCAGCACAACGTAAAAAAAAAATAAAAAAAAAACTGAAAAAAAAAAACTGAAAAAAAAATAACGGAAAAAAACTATGGAAAAAAAACCGGAGAAGCTTGCCAAAGATGAGGCCATTATGGCTCTCCTTTATGTGTCCTCCTTGGGATAACATCATTTAAAGAACAAGAGTCAGCACAACGTAAAAAAAAAAAAAAAAAACTCGGATAAAAACCGGAAAAAAAAAAACTGTGGAAAAAAATTGGAGGAGCTTGCCGAAGATGAGGTCATTAAAGCTCGCCTTTAGGTGTCCTCCTCAGGATAGCGTCTTTTAAAGAACGAGAGTCAGCACAACGTAAAAAAAAAAAAAAAAAAAAAAACGGAAAAAAGCCGGAAAAAAAACTGTGGAAAAAAACCGGAGGAGCTTGCCGAAGATGAGGCCATTACGGCTCGCCTTTAGGTGTCCTCCTCAGGATAGCATCGTTTAAAAAATGAGAGTCAGCACAACGTATTAAAAAAAAAAAAACCTGAAAAAAAAACGAAAAAAGCCGAAAAAAACTGTGGAAAAAAACCGGAGGAGCTTGCCGAAGATGAGGCCATTACGGCTCGCCTTTAGGTGTCCTCCTCAGGATAGCGTCGTTTAAAGAACGAGAGTCAGCACAACGTAATAAAAAAAAAACTCGGAAAAAAGAAATTGTGGAAAAAACCGGAGGAGCTTGCCGAAGATGAGGCCATTACGGCTTGCCTTTAGGTGTCCTCCTCAGGATAGCATCGTTTAAAAAACGAGAGTCAGCACAACGTATAAAAAAAAACGGAAAAAATCCGGAAAAAAACTGTGGAAAAAAACCGGAGGAGCTTGCCGAAGATGAGGCCATTATGGCTCGCCTTTAGGTGTCCTCCTCGGGATACCGTCATTTAAAGAACAAGAGTCAGCTCAACGAAAAAAAAAAAAAAACTGAAAAAAAAAACGGAAAAAAACTATGGAAAAAAAAACGGAGAAGCTTGCCAAAGATGAGGCCATTACGGCTCGCCTTTAGGTGTCCTCCTCGGGATAACGTCATTTAAAGAACAAGAGTCAGCACAACGTATTAAAAAAAAAAAAAAAAAAAAAAAAAAAAAAAAAAAACCTCGGATAGAAACCGGAAAAAAAAACTGTGGAAAAAAACCGGAGGAGCTTGCCGAAGATGAGGTCATTACGGCTCGCCTTTAGCTGTCCTCCTCAGGATAGCGTCGTTTAAATAACGAGAGTCAGCACAACGTAAAAAAAAAAAAAAAAAAAAGCGGAAAAATACTATGGAAAAAACCGGAGAAGCTTGCCAAAGATGAGGCTATTACGGCTCGCCTTTAGGTGTCCTCCTCGGGATAACGTCATTTAAAGAACAAGAGTCAGCACAACGTATAAAAAAAAAAAAAACTCGGATAAAAACCGGAAAAAAACTGTGGAAAAAAACCGGAGGAGCTTGCCGAAGATGAGGTCATTACAGCTCGCCTTTAGGTGTCCTCCTCAGGATAGCGTCGTTTAAAGAACGAGAGTTAGCACAACATAAAAAAAAAAAAAAAAACGGAAAAAAGCCGGAAAAAAACTGTGGAAAAAAACCGGAGGAGCTTGCCGAAGATGAGGCCATTACGGCTCGCCTTTAGGTGTCCTCCTCGGGATAACGTCATTTAAAGAACAAGAGTCAGCACAACGTATAATAAATAAAAAAAAAAAACTGAAAAAAAAAACGGAAAAAACGATGGAAAAAAAAACCGGAGAAGCTTGCCAAAGATGAGGCCATTACGGCTCGCCTTTAGGTGTCCTCCTCGGGATAACGTCATTTAAAGAACAAGAGTCAGCACAACGTATAAAAAAAAAAACTCGAATAAAAACCGGAAAAAAAACTGTGGAAAAAAACCGGAGGAGCTTGCCGAAGATGAGGTCATTACGGCTCGCCTTTAGGTGTCCTCCTCAGGATAGCGTCGTTTAAAGAACGACAGTCAGCATAAAAAAAAAAAAGGGAAAAAACTATGGAAAAAAACCGGAGAAGCTTGCCGAAGATGACGCCATTACGGCTCGTCTTTAGGTGTCCTCCTCGGGATAACGTCATTTAAAGAACAAGAGTCAGCACAACGTAAAAAAAAAAAAAAAAAAAAAAAAACTGGGGAAAAACTCGGAGGAGCTTGCCGAAAATGAGGCCATTACGGCTCGCCTTTAGGTGTCCTCCTCGGGATAACGTCATTTAAAGAACAAGAGTCAGCACAACGTAAAAAAAAAATAAAAAAAAAACTGAAAAAAAAAAACTGAAAAAAAATAACGGAAAAAAACTATGGAAAAAAAACCGGAGAAGCTTGCCAAAGATGAGGCCATTATGGCTCTCCTTTATGTGTCCTCCTTGGGATAACATCATTTAAAGAACAAGAGTCAGCACAACGTAAAAAAAAAAAAAAAAAACTCGGATAAAAACCGGAAAAAAAAAAACTGTGGAAAAAAATTGGAGGAGCTTGCCGAAGATGAGGTCATTAAAGCTCGCCTTTAGGTGTCCTCCTCAGGATAGCGTCTTTTAAAGAACGAGAGTCAGCACAACGTAAAAAAAAAAAAAAAAAAACGGAAAAAAGCCGGAAAAAAAACTGTGGAAAAAAAACCGGAGGAGCTTGCCGAAGATGAGGCCATTACGGCTCGCCTTTAGGTGTCCTCCTCAGGATAGCATCGTTTAAAAAATGAGAGTCAGCACAACGTATTAAAAAAAAAAAACCTGAAAAAAAAACGAAAAAAGCCGAAAAAAACTGTGGAAAAAAACCGGAGGAGCTTGCCGAAGATGAGGCCATTACGGCTCGCCTTTAGGTGTCCTCCTCAGGATAGCGTCGTTTAAAGAACGAGAGTCAGCACAACGTAATAAAAAAAAAACTCGGAAAAAAGAAATTGTGGAAAAAACCGGAGGAGCTTGCCGAAGATGAGGCCATTACGGCTTGCCTTTAGGTGTCCTCCTCAGGATAGCATCGTTTAAAAAACGAGAGTCAGCACAACGTATAAAAAAAAACGGAAAAAATCCGGAAAAAAACTGTGGAAAAAAACCGGAGGAGCTTGCCGAAGATGAGGCCATTATGGCTCGCCTTTAGGTGTCCTCCTCGGGATAACGTCATTTAAAGAACAAGAGTCAGCTCAACGAAAAAAAAAAAAAAAACTGAAAAAAAAACGGAAAAAAACTATGGAAAAAAAAACGGAGAAGCTTGCCAAAGATGAGGCCATTACGGCTCGCCTTTAGGTGTCCTCCTCGGGATAACGTCATTTAAAGAACAAGAGTCAGCACAACGTATTAAAAAAAAAAAAAAAAAAAAAAAAAAAAAAAAAACCTCGGATAGAAACCGGAAAAAAAAACTGTGGAAAAAAACCGGAGGAGCTTGCCGAAGATGAGGTCATTACGGCTCGCCTTTAGCTGTCCTCCTCAGGATAGCGTCGTTTAAATAACGAGAGTCAGCACAACGTAAAAAAAAAAAAAAAAAAAAAAGCGGAAAAATACTATGGAAAAAAACCGGAGAAGCTTGCCAAAGATGAGGCTATTACGGCTCGCCTTTAGGTGTCCTCCTCGGGATAACGTCATTTAAAGAACAAGAGTCAGCACAACGTATAAAAAAAAAAAAAAACTCGGATAAAAACCGGAAAAAAAACTGTGGAAAAAAACCGGAGGAGCTTGCCGAAGATGAGGTCATTACAGCTCGCCTTTAGGTGTCCTCCTCAGGATAGCGTCGTTTAAAGAACGAGAGTTAGCACAACATAAAAAAAAAAAAAAAAAACGGAAAAAAGCCGGAAAAAAACTGTGGAAAAAAACCGGAGGAGCTTGCCGAAGATGAGGCCATTACGGCTCGCCTTTAGGTGTCCTCCTCGGGATAACGTCATTTAAAGAACAAGAGTCAGCACAACGTATAATAAATAAAAAAAAAAAACTGAAAAAAAAAACGGAAAAAACGATGGAAAAAAAAACCGGAGAAGCTTGCCAAAGATGAGGCCATTACGGCTCGCCTTTAGGTGTCCTCCTCGGGATAACGTCATTTAAAGAACAAGAGTCAGCACAACGTATAAAAAAAAAAACTCGAATAAAAACCGGAAAAAAAACTGTGGAAAAAAACCGGAGGAGCTTGCCGAAGATGAGGTCATTACGGCTCGCCTTTAGGTGTCCTCCTCAGGATAGCGTCGTTTAAAGAACGAGAGTCAGCATAAAAAAAAAAAAGGGAAAAAACTATGGAAAAAAACCGGAGAAGCTTGCCGAAGATGAGGCCATTACGGCTCGTCTTTAGGTGTCCTCCTCGGGATAACGTCATTTAAAGAACAAGAGTCAGCACAACGTAAAAAAAAAAAAAAAAAAACTGGGGAAAAACCGGAGGAGCTTGCCGAAGATTAGGCCATTACGGCTCGCCTTTAGGTGTCCTCCTCGGGATAACGTCATTTAAAGAACAAGAGTCAGCACAACGTAAAAAAAAAAAAAAAAAAAAAACTCGGATAAAAAACCGGAAAAAAACTGTGGAAAAAAACTGGAGGAGCTTGCCGAAGATGAGGTCATTAAAGCTCGCCTTTAGGTGTCCTCCTCAGGATAGCGTCTTTTAAAGAACGAGAGTCAGCACAACGTAAAAAAAAAAACAAAAACGGAAAAAAGGCGGAAAAAAAACTGTGGAAAAAAACCGGAGGAGCTTGCCAAAGATGAGGCCATTACGGCTCGCCTTTAGGTGTCCTCCTCAGGATAGCATCGTTTAAAAAATGAGAGTCAGCACAACGTATAAAAAAAAAAACCTGAAAAAAAACTATGGAAAAAAAACCGGAGAAGCTTGCCAAAGATGAGGCCATTATGGCTCGCCTTTATGTGTCCTCCTTGGATAACGTCATTTAAAGAACAAGAGTCAGCACAACGTAAAAAAAAAAAAAAACTCGGATAAAAACCGGAAAAAAAACTGTGGAAAAAAACTGGAGGAGCTTGCCGAAGATGAGGTCATTAAGCTCGCCTTTAGGTGTCCTCCTCAGGATAGCGTCTTTTAAAGAACGAGAGTCAGCACAACGTAAAAAAAAAAAAAAACGAAAAAAGGCGGAAAAAAAACTGTGGAAAAAACCGGAGGAGCTTGCCAAGATGAGGCCATTACGGCTCGCCTTTAGGTGTCCTCCTCAGGATAGCATCGTTTAAAAAATGAGAGTCAGCACAACGTATTAAAAAAAAAAAAAAACCTGAAAAAAAAACGGAAAAAGCGAAAAAGAAATTGTGGAAAAAACCGGAGGAGCTTGCCGAAGATGAGGCCATTACGGCTCGCCTTTAGGTGTCCTCCTCAGGATAGCATCGTTTAAAAAACGAGAGTCAGCACAACGTATAAAAAAAAACGGAAAAAATCGGAAAAAAACTGTGGAAAAAAACGGAGGAGCTTGACGAAGATGAGGCCATTACGGCTCGCCTTAAGGTGTCCTCCTCGGGATAACGTCATTTAAAGAACAAGAGTCAGCACAACGAAAAAAAAAAACTGAAAAAAAAACGGAAAAAAACTATGGAAAAAAAACGGAGAAGCTTGCCAAAGATGAGGCCATTACGGCTCGCCTTTAGGTGTCCTCCTCGGGATAACGTCATTTAAAGAACAAGAGTCAGCACAACGTATAAAAAAAAAAAAAAAAAAAAAAAACTGAAAAAAAAAACGGAAAAAAACTATGGAAAAAAAACCGGAGAAGCTTGCCAAAGATGAGGCCATTACGGCTCGCCTTTAGGTGTCCTCCTCGGGATAACGTCATTTAAAGAACAAGAGTCAGCACAACGTATAAAAAAAAAAAAAAAAAAAAAACCTCGGATAAAAACCGGAAAAAAAACTGTGGAAAAAAACCGGAGGAGCTTGCCGAAGATGAGGTCATTACGGCTCGCCTTTAGGTGTCCTCCTCAGGATAGCGTCGTTTAAATAACGAGAGTCAGCACAACGTAAAAAAAAAAAAAAAAAGCGGAAAAATACTATGGAAAAAAACCGGAGAAGCTTGCCAAAGATGAGGCTATTACGGCTCGCCTTTAGGTGTCCTCCTCGGGATAACGTCATTCAAAGAACGAGAGTTAGCACAACGTTAAAAAAAAAAAAAAAAAAAAAAAAAAAAAAAAAAAAAAAAACTTAAAAATAAAACAGAAAAAACTATGGAAAAAAACCGGAGAAGCTTGCCGAAGATGAGGCCATTACGGCTCGCCTTTAGGTGTCCTCCTCGGGATAACGTCATTTAAAGAACAAGAGTCAGCACAACGTATAAAAAAAAAAAAAACTCGGATAAAAACCGGAAAAAAAAAACTGTGGAAAAAAACCGGAGGAGCTTGCCGTAGATGAGGTCATTACGGCTCGCCTTTAGGTGTCCTCCTCAGGATAGCGTCGTTTAAAGAACGAGAGTCAGCACAACGTAAAAAAAAAAATGAAAAATAAAACGGAAAAAAACTATGGAAAAAAACGAGAGAAGCTTGCCGAAGATGAGGCCATTACGGCTCGCCTTTAGGTGTCCTCCTCGGGATAACGTCATTTAAAGAACAAGAGTCAGCACAACGTAAAAAAAATAAATAAATAAAACTGAAAAATAAAACGGAAAAAAACTATGGAAAAAAACCGGAGAAGCTTGCCGAAGATGAGGCCATTACAGCTCGCCTTTAGGTGTCGTCCTCGGAATAACGTCATTTAAAGAACAAGATTCAGCACAACGTAAAAAAAAAAAAAAAAAAAAAAAACTGAAAAATAAAACGGAAAAAAACTATGGAAAAAAACCGGAGAAGCTTGCCGAAGATGAGGCCATTACGGCTCGCCTTTAGGTGTCCTCCTAGGGATAACGTCATTTAAAGAACAAGAGTCAGCACAACGTAAAAAAAAAAAAAAAAACTCGGAAAAAAAAACTGTGGAAAAAACCGGAGGAGCTTGCGAAGATGAGGCCATTACGGCTCGCTTTAGGTGTCCTCCTCAGGATAGCATCGTTTAAAAAACGAGAGTTAGCACAACGTAATAAAAAAAAAATACCCTGAAAAAAAACGGAAAATAGCCGAAAAAAAACTGTGGAAAAAAAACCGGAGGAGCTTGCCGAAGATGAGGCCATTACGGCTCGCCTTTAGGTGTCCTCTTCAGGATAGCGTCGTTTAAAGAATGAGAGTCAGCACAACGTATAAATAAAAAATAAACTCGGATAAAAACCGGAAAAAAGAAACTGTGGAAAAAAACCGGAGGAGCTTGCCGAAGATGAGGTCATTACGGCTCGCCTTTAGGTGTCCTGCTCAGGATAGCGTCGTTTAAAGAACGAGAGTGAGCACAACGTAATAAAAAAAAAAGGAAAAAAACTGTGGAAAAAATCGGAGGTGCTTGCCATAGATGAGGCCATTACGGCTCGCCTTTAGGTGTCCTCCTCGGGATAACGTCATTTAAAGAACGAGAGTCAGCACAACGTAAAACAAAAAAAAAAAAAAAGAAACTCGGTAAAAATCGAAAAAATCGGAAAAAAGACTCTGGAAAAAAATCGGAGGAGCTTGCCGAAGATGAGGCCATTACGGCTCGCCTTTAAGGTGTCCTCCTCAGATAGCGTCGTTTAAAGAACGAGAGTCAGCACAACGTAAAAAAAAAATGAAAAATAAAACGGAAAAAAACTATGGAAAAAAAACGAGAGAAGCTTGCCGAAGATGAGGCCATTACGGCTCGCCTTTAGGTGTCCTCCTCGGGATAACGTCATTTAAAGAACAAGAGTCAGCACAACGTAAAAAAAAATAAATAAATAAAACTGAAAAATAAAACGGAAAAAAACTATGGAAAAAAACCGGAGAAGCTTGCCGAAGATGAGGCCATTACAGCTCGCCTTTAGGTGTCGTCCTCGGAATAACGTCATTTAAAGAACAAGATTCAGCACAACGTAAAAAAAAAAAAAAAAAACTGAAAAAACCGGAAAAAAACTGTGGAAAAAAACCGGAGGAGCTTGCCGAAGATGAGGTCATTACGGCTCGCCTTTAGGTGTCCTCCTCAGGATAGCGTCGTTTAAATAACGAGAGTCAGCACAACGTAAAAAAAAAAAAAAAAAAAGCGGAAAAATACTATGGAAAAAAACCGGAGAAGCTTGCCAAGATGAGGCTATTACGGCTCGCCTTTAGGTGTCCTCCTCGGGATAACGTCATTCAAAGAACGAGAGTTAGCACAACGTAAAAAAAAAAAAAAAAAACTGAAAAATAAAACGGAAAAAAACTATGGAAAAAAACCGGAGAAGCTTGCCGAAGATGAGGCCATTACGGCTCGCCTTTAGGTGTCCTCCTCGGGATAACGTCATTTAAAGAACAAGAGTCAGCACAACGTATAAAAAAAAAAAAAAACTCGGATAAAAACCGGAAAAAAAAAACTGTGGAAAAAAACCGGAGGAGCTTGCCGTAGATGAGGTCATTACGGCTCGCCTTTAGGTGTCCTCCTCAGGATAGCGTCGTTTAAAGAACGAGAGTCAGCACAACGTAAAAAAAAAAATGAAAAATAAAACGGAAAAAAACTATGGAAAAAAACGAGAGAAGCTTGCCGAAGATGAGGCATTACGGCTCGCCTTTAGGTGTCCTCCTCGGGATAACGTCATTTAAAGAACAAGAGTCAGCACAACGTAAAAAAAATAAATAAATAAAACTGAAAAATAAAACGGAAAAAAACTATGGAAAAAAACCGGAGAAGCTTGCCGAAGATGAGGCCATTACAGCTCGCCTTTAGGTGTCGTCCTCGGAATAACGTCATTTAAAGAACAAGATTCAGCACAACGTAAAAAAAAAAAAAAAAAAAAAAACTGAAAAATAAACGGAAAAAAACTATGGAAAAAAACCGGAGAAGCTTGCCGAAGATGAGGCCATTACGGCTCGCCTTTAGGTGTCCTCCTAGGGATAACGTCATTTAAAGAACAAGAGTCAGCACAACGTAAAAAAAAAAAAAACTCGGAAAAAAAAAACTGTGGAAAAAACCGGAGGAGCTTGCCGAAGATGAGGCCATTACGGCTCGCCTTTAGGTGTCCTCCTCAGGATAGCATCGTTTAAAAAACGAGAGTTAGCACAACGTAATAAAAAAAAAAATACCCTGAAAAAAAACGGAAAATAGCCGAAAAAAAAACTGTGGAAAAAAAACCGGAGGAGCTTGCCGAAGATGAGGCCATTACGGCTCGCCTTTAGGTGTCCTCTTCAGGATAGCGTCGTTTAAAGAATGAGAGTCAGCACAACGTATAAATAAAAAAAAAACTCGGATAAAAACCGGAAAAAAGAAACTGTGGAAAAAAACCGGAGGAGCTTGCCGAAGATGAGGTCATTACGGCTCGCCTTTAGGTGTCCTGCTCAGGATAGCGTCGTTTAAAGAACGAGAGTGAGCACAACGTAATAAAAAAAAAAGGAAAAAAACTGTGGAAAAAATCGGAGGTGCTTGCCATAGATGAGGCCATTACGGCTCGCCTTTAGGTGTCCTCCTCGGGATAACGTCATTTAAAGAACGAGAGTCAGCACAACGTAAAACAAAAAAAAAAAAAAAAGAAACTCGGATAAAAATGGAAAAAAATCGGAAAAAGACTCTGGAAAAAAATCGAGGAGCTTGCCGAAGATGAGGCCATTACGGCTCGCCTTAGGTGTCCTCCTCAAGATAGCGTCGTTTAAAGAACGAGAGTCAGCACAACGTAAAAAAAAAATGAAAAATAAAACGGAAAAAACTATGGAAAAAAACGAGAGAAGCTTGCCGAAGATGAGGCCATTACGGCTCGCCTTTAGGTGTCCTCCTCGGGATAACGTCATTTAAAGAACAAGAGTCAGCACAACGTAAAAAAAAATAAATAAATAAAACTGAAAAATAAAACGGAAAAAAACTATGGAAAAAACCGGAGAAGCTTGCCGAAGATGAGGCCATTACAGCTCGCCTTTAGGGGTCGTCCTCGGATAACGTCATTTAAAGAACAAGATTCAGCAACAACGTAAAAAAAAAAAAAAAAAAAAAAAAAAAAATGAAAATAAAACGGAAAAAAACTTTGGAAAAAAACCGGAGGAAGCTTGCCGAAGATGAGGCCATTACGGCTCGCCTTAGGTGTCCTCCTAGGGATAAACGTCATTTAAAGAACAAGAGTCAGCACAACGTAAAAAAAAAAAAAACTGTGGAAAAAACCGGAGGAGCTTGCCGAAGATGAGGCATTACGGCTCGCCTTTAGGTGTCCTCCTCAGGATAGCATCGTTTAAAAAAACGAGAGTTAGCACAACGTAATAAAAAAAAAAATACCCTGAAAAAAAAACGGAAAATAGCCGAAAAAAACTGTGGAAAAAAACCGGAGGAGCTTGCCGAAGAATGAGGCCATTACGGCTCGCCTTTAGGTGTCCTCCTCAGGATAGCGTCGTTTAAAGAATGAGAGTCAGCACAACGTATAAATAAAAAAAAAAAACTCGGATAAAAACCGGAAAAAAGAAACTGTGGAAAAAAAACCGGAGGAGCTTGCCGAAGATGAGGTCATTACGGCTCGCCTTTAGGTGTCCTGCTCAGGATAGCGTCGTTTAAAGAACGAGAGTCAGCACAACGTAATAAAAAAAAAGGAAAAAAACTGTGGGAAAAAATCGGAGTGCTTGCCATAGATGAGGCCATTACGGCTCGCCTTTAGGTGTCCTCCTCGGGATAACATCATTTAAAGAACGAGAGTCAGCACAACGTAAAAAAAAAAAAAAAAACTCGGAAAAATCGTAAAAAAACCGGAAAAAAAAACTGTGAAAAAAAACCGGAGGTGCTTGCCGAAGATGAGGCCATTACGGCTCGCCTTTAGGTGTCCTCCTTAGGATAGCGTCGTTTAAAGAACGAGAGACAGCAAAACGTAAAATTAAAAAAAATGAAAAAACTGTGGAAAAAAAATCGGAGGTGCTTGCCATATATGAGGCCATTACGGCTCGCCTTTAGGTGTCCCTCCTCGGGATAACGTCATTTAAAGAACGAGAGTCAGCACAACGTAAAAAAAAAAAAACTCGGAAAAAAATCGTAAAAAAACCGGAAAAAAAACTGTGGAAAAAAACCGGAGGAGCTTGCCGAAGATGAGGCCATTACGGCTTGCTTTAGGTGTCCTCCTCAGGATAGCGTCGATTAAAGAACGAGAGTCAGCACAACGTAAAAAAAAAAAAAAAAAAAAAACTCGGAAAATCGGAAAAAAAAACATGAAAAAAAAACTGTGGAAAAACCGGAGGAGCTTTCCGAAGATGAGGCCATTACGGCTCGCCTTTAGGTGTCCTCCTCAGGATAGCGTCGTTTAAAGAACGAGAGTAAGCACAACGTAAAATAAAATAAAAAAAAAAACGGAAAAAAATTGTGAAAAAAATCGGAGGAGCTTGCCGAAGATGAGGCCAATTACGGCTCCGCCTTTAAGGTGTCCTCCTCAGGATAGCGTCGTTTAAAGAACGAGAGTCCAGCACAACGTAAAAAAAAAAAAAAAAAGCTCCAAAAAAAATCGTAAAAAAACCGGAAAAAAAAACTGTGGGAAAAAACCGGAGGAGCTTGCCGAAGATGAGGCATTAGGGCTCGCCTTTAGGTGTCCTCCTCAGGATAGCGACGATTAAAGAACGAGAGTCAGCACAACGTATAAAAAAAAAAAAAAAAAAAAAAAAAAAAAAAAAAAACTCGAATAAAAATCGGAATAAAAAAGAAACCTGGAAAAAACCGGAGGAGCTTGCCGAAGATGAGGCATTACGGCTCGCCTTTAGGTGTCTCCTCAGGATAGCATCGTTTAAAAAACGAGAGTTAGCACAACGTAATAAAAAAAAAATACCCCTGAAAAAAAACGGAAAATAGCCGAAAAAAAACTGTGGAAAAAAAACCGGAGGAGCTTGCCGAAGATGAGGCCATTCCGGCTCGCCTTTAGGTGTCCTCTTCAGGATAGCGTCGTTTAAAGAATGAGAGTCAGCACAACGTATAAATAAAAAAAAACTCGGATAAAAAACCGGAAAAAAGAAACTGTGGAAAAAACCGGAGGAGCTTGCCGAAGATGAGGTCATTACGGCTCGCCTTTAGGTGTCCTGCTCAGGATAGCGTCGTTTAAAGAACGAGAGTGAGCACAACGTAATAAAAAAAAAAGGAAAAAACTGTGGAAAAAATCGGAGGTGCTTGCCATAGATGAGGCCATTACGGCTCGCCTTTAGGTGTCCTCCTCGGGATACGTCATTTAAAGAACGAGAGTCAGCACAACGTAAAAACAAAAAAAAAAAAAAAAGAAACTCGGATAAAAATCGGAAAAAAATCGGAAAAAAGACTCTGGAAAAAAATCGGAGGAGCTTGCCGAAGATGAGGCCATTACGGCTCGCCTTTAAGGTGTCCTCCTCAAGATAGCGTCGTTTAAAGAACGAGAGTCAGCACAACGTAAAAAAAAATGAAAAATAAAACGAAAAAAACTATGGAAAAAAACGAGAGAAGCTTGCCGAAGATGAGGCCATTACGGCTCGCCTTTAGGTGTCCTCCTCGGGATAACGTCATTTAAAGAACAGAGTCAGCACAACGTAAAAAAAAATAAATAAATAAAACTGAAAAATAAACGGAAAAAAAACTATGGAAAAAAACCGGAGAAGCTTGCCGAAGATGAGGCCATTACAGCTCGCCTTTAGGGTCGTCCTCGGAATAACGTCATTTAAAGAACAAGATTCAGCACAACGTAAAAAAAAAAAAAAAAAAAAACTGAAAAATAAACGGAAAAAACTTTGGAAAAAAACCGGAGGTGCTTGCCATAGATGAGGCCATTACGGCTCGCCTTTAGGTGTCCTCCTCGGGATAACATCATTTAAAGAACGAGAGTCAGCACAACGTAAAAAAAAAAAAAAAAAACTCGGAAAAAAATCGTAAAAAACCGAAAAAAAAAACTGTGGAAAAAAACCGGAGGTGCTTGCCGAAGATGAGGCCATTACGGCTCGCCTTTAGGTGTCCTCCCTTAGGATAGCGTCGTTTAAAGAACGAGAGACAGCAAACGTAAAATTAAAAAAAATGAAAAAAACTGTGGAAAAAAATCGGAGGTGCTTGCCATATATGAGGCCATTACGGCTCGCCTTTAGGTGTCCTCCTCGGGATAACGTCATTTAAAAGAACGAGAGTCAGCACAACGTAAAAAAAAAAAACTCGGAAAAAATCGTAAAAAACGGAAAAAAAACTGTGGAAAAAAACCGGAGGAGCTTGCCGAAGATGAGGCCATTACGGCTTGCCTTTAGGTGTCCTCCTCAGGATAGCGTCGATTAAAGAACGAGAGTCAGCACAACGTAAAAAAAAAAAAAAAAAAAAAAAAAACTCGGAAAAAATCGGAAAAAAAACATGAAAAAAAAACTGTGGAAAAAAACCGGAGGAGCTTTCCGAAGATGAGGCCATTACGGCTCGCCTTTAGGTGTCCTCCTCAGGATAGCGTCGTTTAAAAGAACGAGAGTAAGCACAACGTAAAATAAATAAAAAAAAACGGAAAAAAATTGTGAAAAAAAATCGGAGGAGCTTGCCGAAGATGAGGCCATTACGGCTCGCCTTTAAGGTGTCCTCCTCAGGATAGCGTCGTTTAAAGAACGAGAGTCAGCACAACGTAAAAAAAAAAAAAAAAAAAGCTCCAAAAAAAAATCGTAAAAAAACCGGAAAAAAACTGTGGGAAAAAACCGGAGGAGCTTGCCGAAGATGAGGCCATTAGGGCTCGCCTTTAGGTGTCCTCCTCAGGATAGCGACGATTAAAGAACGAGAGTCAGCACAACGTATAAATAAAAAAAAAAAAAAAAAAAAAAAAAAAAAAAAAACTCGGATAAAAATCGGAATAAAACCGGAAAAGAAACTCTGGAAAAACCGGAGGAGCTTGCCGAAGATGAGGCAATTACGGCTCGCCTTTAGGTGTCCTCCTCAGGATAGCGTCGTTTAAAGAACGAGAGTCAGCACAACGTAAAATTAAAAAAAAAAAACAGAAAAAAAACTGTGAAAAAAATCGGAGGTGCTTGCCATAGATGAGGCCATTACGGCTCGCCTTTAGGTGTCCTCCTCGGATAACGTCATTTAAAGAACGAGAGTCAGCACAACGTAAAAAAAAAAAAAAAAAAAAAAAAAAAAAAAAAAAAAAAAACTTGGAAAAAAACCGTAAAAAAACCGGAAAAAAAAACTGTGGAAAAAAACCGGAGGAGCTTTGCCGAAGATGAGGCCATTACGGCTCGCCTTTAGGTGTCTTCCTCAGGATAGCGTCGATTAAAGAACGAGAGTCAACACAACGTATAAAAAAAAAAAAAAAAAAAAAAAAAAAAAAAAACTCGGATAAAATCGGAAAAAACCGGAAAAAAGCTCTGGAAAAAAACCGGAGGAGCTTGACGAAGATGAGGCCATTACGGCTCGCCTTTAGGTGTCCTCCTCAGGATAGCGTCGTTTAAAGAACGAGAGTAAGCACAACGTAAAATAAAAAAAAAAACGGAAAAAACTGTGGAAAAAAATCGGAGGTGCTTGCCATAGATGAGGCCATTACGGCTCGCCTTTAGGTGTCCTCCTCGGGATAACATCATTTAAAGAACGAGAGTCAGCACAACGTAAAAAAAAAAAAAAAAACTCGGAAAAAATCGTAAAAAAAACCGGAAAAAAAACTGTGGAAAAAACCGGAGGTGCTTGCCGAAGATGAGGCCATTACGGCTCGCCTTTAGGTGTCCTCCTTAGGATAGCGTCGTTTAAAGAACGAGAGACAGCAAAACGTAAAATTAAAAAAAAATGAAAAAAACTGTGGAAAAAAATCGGAGGTGCTTGCCATATATGAGGCCATTACGGCTCGCCTTTAGGTGTCCTCCTCGGGATAACGTCATTTAAAGAATGAGAGTCAGCACAACGTAAAAAAAAAAAAACTCGGAAAAAATCGTAAAAAAACCGGAAAAAAAACTGTGGAAAAAAACCGGAGGAAGCTTGCCGAAGATGAGGCATTACGGCTTGCCTTTAGGTGTCCTCCTCAGGATAGCGTCGATTTAAAGAACGAGAGTCAGCACAACGTAAAAAAAAAAAAAAAAAAAAACTCGGAAAAAATCGGAAAAAAAAACATGAAAAAAAAACTGTGGAAAAAAACCGGAGGAGCTTTCCGAAGATGAGGCCATTTACGGCTCGCCTTTAGGTGTCCTCCTCAGGATAGCGTCGTTTAAAGAACGAGAGTAGCACAACGTAAAATAAAATAAAAAAAAAACGGAAAAAAATTGTGAAAAAAATCGGAGGAGCTTGCCGAAGATGAGGCCATTACGGCTCGCCTTTAAGGTGTCCTCCTCAGGATAGCGTCGTTTAAAGAACGAGAGTCAGCACAACGTAAAAAAAAAAAAAAAAAAAGCTCCAAAAAAATCGTAAAAAACCGGAAAAAAAACTGTGGGAAAAAACCGGAGGAGCTTGCCGAAGATGAGGCCATTAGGGCTCGCCTTTAGGTGTCCTCCTCAGGATAGCGACGATTAAAGAACGAGAGTCAGCACAACGTATAAAAAAAAAAAAAAAAAAAAAAAAAAAAAAAAACTCGGATAAAAACGGAATAAAACCGGAAAAGAAACTCTGGAAAAAACCGGAGGAGCTTGCCGAAGATGAGGCAATTACGGCTCGCCTTTAGGTGTCCTCCTCAGGATAGCGTCGTTTAAAGAACGAGAGTCAGCACAACGTAAAATAAAAAAAAAAAACAGAAAAAAACTGTGAAAAAAAATCCGGAGGTGCTTGCCATAGATGAGGCCATTACGGCTCGCCTTTAGGTGTCCTCCTCGGGATACGTCATTTAAAGAACGAGAGTCAGCACAACGTAAAAAAAAAAAAAAAAAAAAAAAAAAAAAAAAAAAAAAAAAAAAAAAACTGGAAAAAAACCGTAAAAAACCGGAAAAAAAACTGTGGAAAAAAACCGGAGGAGCTTGCCGAAGATGAGGCCATTACGGCTCGCCTTTAGGTGTCTTCCTCAGGATAGCGTCGATTAAAGAACGAGAGTCAACACAACGTATAAAAAAAAAAAAAAAAAAAAAAAAAAAAAAAAACTCGGATAAAAATCGGAAAAAAACCGGAAAAAAAGCTCTGGAAAAAAACCGGAGGAGCTTGACGAAGATGAGGCCATTACGGCTCGCCTTTAGGTGTCCTCCTCAGGATAGCGTCGTTAAAAGAACGAGAGTAAGCACAACGTAAAATAAAAAAAAAAACGGAAAAAAACTGTGGAAAAAAAATCGGAGGTGCTTGCCATAGATGAGGCCATTACGGCTCGCCTTTAAGGTGTCCTCAGGATAGCGTCGTTTAAAGAACGAGAGTCAGCACAACGTAAAAAAAAAAAAAATATATCGGATAAAATCGAAAAAAAACGGAAAAAAAACTCTGGAAAAACCGGAGGAGCTTGCCGAAGATGAGGCCCATTACGGCTCGCCTTTAGGTGTCCTCCTCAGGATAGCGTCGTTGAAAGAACGAGAGTCAGCACAACGTAAAATAAAAAAAAAAAACGGAAAAAAACTGTGGAAAAAAATCGGAGGTGCTTGCCATAGATGAGGCCATTACGGCTCGCCTTTTAGGTGTCCTCCTCGGGATAAACGTCATTTAAAGAACGAGAGTCAGCACAACGTAAAAAAAAAAAAAAAAAAAAAAAAAAAAAAAAAAAACTTTGAAAAAAATGGGAGGAGCTTTGCCGAAGATGAGGCCATTACGGCTCGCCTTTAAGGTGTCCTCCTCAGGATACGCGTCGTTGAAAGAACGAGAGTCAGCACAACGTAAATAAAAAAAAAAACGGAAAAAAAACTGTGGAAAAAATCGGAGGTGCTTGCCATAGATGAGGCCATTACGGCTCGCCTTTAGGTGTCCTCCTCGGATAACGTCATTTAAAGAACGAGAGTCAGCACAACGTAAAAAAAAAAAAAAAAAAAAAAAAAAAAAAAAAAAAAACTTTGGAAAAAAATGGGAGGAGCTTGCCCGAAGATGAGGCCATTACGCTTCGCCTTTAAGGTGTCCTCCTCAGGATAGCGTCGTTTATAGAACGAGAGTCAGCACAACGTAAAAAAAAAAAAACTCAAAAAAATCGAAAAAAAACCGGAAAAAAAAACTGTGGGAAAAAACCGGAGGAGCTTGCCGAAGATGTGGCCATTAGGGCTCGCCTTTAGGTTCCTCTCAGGATAGCGTCGATTAAAGAACGAGAGTCAGCACAACGTAAAAAAAAAAAAAAGAAAAAAAAAACTCGGATAAAATCAGAAAAAAAACCGGAAAAAAAAACTCCGGAAAAAAAACCGGAGGAGCTTGCCGAAGATGAGGCCATTACGGCTCGCCTTTAGGTGTCCTCCTCAGGATAGCGTCGTTTAAAGAACGAGAGTCAGCACAACGTAAAATAAAAAAAAAAACAGAAAAAAAACTGTGAAAAAAATCGGAGGTGCTTGCCATAGATGAGGCCATTACGGCTCGCCTTTAGGTGTCCTCCCTCGGGATAACCTCATTTAAAGAACGAGAGTCAGCACAACGTAAAAAAAAAAAAAAAAAAAAAAAAAAAAAAAAAAACTTTGGAAAAAATGGGAGGAGCTTGCCGAAGATGAGGCCATTACGGCTCGCCTTTAAGGTGTCCTCCTCAGGATAGCGTCGTTGAAAGAACGAGAGTCAGCACAAACGTAAAAATAAAAAAAAAAAAACGGAAAAAAACTGTGGAAAAAAATCGGAGGTGCTTGCCATAGATGAGGCCATTACGGCTCGCCTTTAGGTGTCCTCCTCGGGATAACGTCATTTAAAGAACGAGAGTCAGCACAACGTAAAAAAAAAAAAAAAAAAAAAAAAAAAAAAAAAAAAAACGGAAAAAAAATGGGAGGAGCTTGCCGAGATGAGGCATTACGGCTCGCCTTTAGGTGTCCTCCTCAGGATAGCGTCGTTAAAGAACGAGAGTCAGCACAACGTAAAAAAAAAAAAAAAAAAACTCAAAAAAATCGTAAAAAAACGGAAAAAAAAACTTGGGAAAAAACCGGGAGGAGCTTGCCGAGATGAGGCCATTAGGCTCGCCTTTAGGTGTCCTCCTCAGGATAGCGACGATTAAAGAACGAGAGTCACACAACGTATAAAAAAAAAAAAAAAAAAAAAAAAAAAAAAACCCGGATAAAATCGGAAAAAACCGGAAAAAAAACTCTGGAAAAAAACCGGAGGAGCTTGCGAGATGAGGCAATCGGCTCGCCTTTAGGTTCCTCCTCAGGATAGCGTCGTTTAAAGAACGAGAGTCAGCACAACGTAAATTAAAAAAAAAAAACAGAAAAAAAACTGTGGAAAAAAAATCGGAGGTGCTTGCCAAGATGAGGCCATTAGGCTCGCCTTTAGGTGTCCTTCGGATACGTCGTTTAAAAGAACGAGAGTCAGCACAACTAAAAAAAAAAAAAAAAGGAAAAAAAACTGTGGAAAAAACCGGAGAGTGCGAAGATGAGGCCATTACGGCTCGCCTTTAGGTGTCCTCCTCGGGATACGTCATTTAAAGAACGAGAGTCAGCACAACGTAAAAAAAAAAAAAAAAAAAAAAAAAATAAAAAAAAAAAACGGAAAAAACTCTGGAAAAAAACGGAGGAGCTTGCGAAATGAGGCATTAGGCTCGCCTTTAGGTGTCCTCCTCAGGATAACGTCGTTTAAAGAACGAGAGTAGCACAACAAAAAAAAAAAAAAAAAAAAAAAAAAAACGGATAAAAAAAAAAAAAAAAAAAACCTTTGGAAAAAATGGGAGGAGCTTGCCGAAGATGAGGCCATTACGGCTCGCCTTTAAGGGTGTTCCCTCAGATAGCGTCGTTAAAGAACGAGAGTCAGCACACGTAAAAAAAAAAAAAACCGGAAAAAATCGTGAAAAAAAAACGGAAAAAAACTTGGAAAAAAACCGGAGGGCTTTGCCGAAGATGAGGCCATTACGGCTCGCCTTTAGGTGTCCTCCTCAGGATAGCGTCGTTTAAAGAACGAGAGTCAGCACAACGTAAAAAAAAAAAAAAAAACGGAAAAAATCGAAAAAAAACCGGAAAAAAAACCTGTGGAAAAAAACCGAGGTGCTTGCGAGATGAGGCCATTACGGCTCGCTTTTAGGTGTCCTCCTCAGGATAGCGTCTTTAAGAACGAGAGTCAGCAACGTAAAAAAAAAAAAAAAAAACTAAAAAAAAAAAGAAAAAAAACTGTGGAAAAAAATCGGAGGAGCTTGCCGAAGGTATGAGGCCCATTACGGCTCGCCTTTAGGTGTCCTCTCAGGATAGCGTCGATTTAAAGAACGAGAGTCAGCACAACGTAAAAAAAAACAAAAAAAAAAAAACTCGAAAAATCGTAAAAAACCGGAAAAAAAACTTGGAAAAAACCGGAGGGAGCTTGCCGAAGATGAGGCCATTACGGCTTGCCTTTAGGTGTCCTCCTCAGGATAGCGTCGATTAAAGAACGAGAGTCAGCACAACTAAAAAAAAAAAAAAAAACAAAAAAAACTCGGAAAAAATCGGAAAAAAAACATGAAAAAAAAACTGTGGAAAAAAACGGAGGAGCTTGTCCGACTAGATGAGGCCATCATTACGGCTCGCCTTTAGGTGTCCTCCTCAGGATAGCGTCGATTTAAAGAACGAGAGTCAGCACAACGTAAAAAAAAAAAAAAAAAAAAAAAAAAAACTCGGAAAAAATCAGAAAAAAACCGGAAAAAAAACTGTGAAAAAAAAAACCGGAGGAGCTTGCCGAAGATGAGGCCATTACGGCTCGCCTTTAGGTGTCCTCCTCAGGAATAGCGTCGTTAAAGAACGAGAGTCAGCACAACGTAAAAAAAAAAAAAAAAAACTCAAAAAAAATCGAAAAAAAGAAAAAAACTGTGAAAAAAACCGGAGGAGCTTGCCGAAGATGAGGCCATTACGGCTCGCCTTTAGGTGTCCTCCTCAGGATAGCGTCGTTTAAGAACGAGAGTCAGCACAACGATAAAAAAAAAAAAAAAAAAAAAAAAAAAACTCGAAAAAATCGAAAAAACCGGAAAAAAACTCTGGAAAAAACCGGAGGAGCTTGCCGAAGATGAGGCCATTACGGCTCGCCTTTAAGGTGTCTCCTCAGGAATAGCGTCGTTTAAAGAACGAGAGTCAGCACAACGTAAAATATAAAAAAAAAAACGGAAAAAAAACTTGGAAAAAAATCGGAGGGTGCTTGCCTAGAATGAGGCCATTACGGCTCGCCTTTAGGTGTCCTCCTCAGGATAGCGTCGTTTAAAGAACGAGAGTCAGCACAACGTAAAAAAAAAAAAAAAATAAAAAAAATCGTAAAAAAAACCGGAAAAAAAAACTGTGGGAAAAAAACGGAGGAGCTTGCCGAGATGAGGCCATTACGGCTCGCCTTTAGGTGTCCTCCTCAGGATAGCGTCGTTAAAGAAACGAGAGTCACACAACGTAAAATAAAAAAAAAAAATCGGAAAAAAGAACTGTTGGAAAAAAACCGGAGGAGCTTGCCCGAAGATTGAGGCCATTACGGCTCGCCTTTAGGTGTCCTCCTCCCAGGATAGCGTCGTTTAAAGAAACGAGAGTCAGCACAACGTAAAAAAAAAAAAAAATTCGGAAAAACAAACTGTGGAAAAAAACGGAGGAGCTTGCCGAAGATGAGGCCATTACGGCTTCGCCTTTAGGTGTCCTCCTCAGGGATAACGTCATTTAAAGAACGAGAGTCAGCACAACGTAAAAAAAACTGAAAAAAAAACCGGAAAAAAAAACTGTGGAAAAAACCGGAGGCTTGCCGAAAGATGAGGCCATTACGGCTCGCCTTTAGGTGTCCTCCTAGGATAAGCGTCGTTTTAAAGAACGAGAGTCAGCACAACGTATTAAAAAAAAAAAATGAAAAAAACTGTGGAAAAAACGGAGGCTTGCAAATGAGGCCATTACGGCTCGCCTTAGTGTCCTCCTCGGGATAACGTCATTTAAGAGAGAGTCAGCACAACGAAAAAAAAAAAAATGAAAAAAAACGGAAAAAACTATGGAAAAAAAACCGGAGAAGCTTGCCAAAGATGAGGCCATTACGGCTCGCCCTTTAGGTGTCCTCCTCGGGATACGTCATTAAAGAACAAGAGTCAGCACAACGTATAAAAAAAAAAAAAAAAAAACCTCGGAAAAAACGGAAAAAAAAACTATGTGGAAAAAACCGGAGGAAGCTTGCCGAGATGAGGCCATTACGGCTCGCCTTTAGGTGTCCTCCTCAGGATAGCGTCGTTTAAAGAACGAGAGTCAGCACAACGTAAAAAAAAAAAAAAAAAAACGGAAAAAAACTTGGAAAAAAAACCGGAGGAGCTTTGCCGAAAGATGAGGCCATTTACGGCTCGCCTTTAGGTGTCCTCCTCAGGATAGCGTCGTTTAAAGAACGAGAGTCAGCACAACGTAAAAAAAAAAAAAAAAAAAAAAAAAAAATGAAAAAAAAAAAAAAAAACTATGGAAAAAACGGAGAAGCCTTGCCGAAGATGAGGCCATTACGGCTCGCCTTTAGGTGTCCTCCTCGGGATAACGTCATTAAAGAAACGAGAGTCAGCACAACGTATAAAAAAAAAAAAAAAAAAAAAAAAAAAAAAAAACTCGGAAAAATAAAAACCGGAAAAAAAAAACTTGAGAAAAAAACCGGAGGAGCTTGCCGAAGATGAGGCCAATTACGGCTCGCCTTTAGGTGTCCTCAGGATAGCGTCGTTTAAAAGAACGAGAGTCCAGCACAAACGTAAAATTAAAAAAAAAAACTGGAAAAAAGCTGTGGAAAAAAATCCGGAGGGCTTGCCATAGATGAGGCCATTACGGCTCGCCTTTAGGTGTCCTCCTCGGGATACGTCATTTAAAGAACGAGAGTCAGCACAACGTAAAAAAAAAAAAGAAAAAAAATCGAAAAAAACCTGGGAAAAAAAACTGGGAAAAAAAAACCCGGAGGAGCTTGCCGAAGATGAGGCCATTTACGGCTCGCCTTTAGGTGTCCTCCTCAGGATAGCGTCGATTAAGAACGAGAGTCAGCACAACGTAAAAAAAAAAAAAGGAAAAAATCGAAAATCGAAAAAAACCGGAAAAAAACTGTGGAAAAAAACCGGAGGAGCTTGCCGAAGAATGAGGCCATTACGGCTGCCCTTTAGGTGTCCTCCTCAGGATAGCGTCGTTTAAAGAAGAGAGTAAGCACAACGTAAAATAAAATAAAAAAAACAGGAAAAAAACTGTGGAAAAAAATCGGAGGAGCTTGCCGAAGATGAGGCCCATTACGGCTCGCCTTTAAGGTGTCTCCTCAGGATAGCGTCGTTTAAAGAACGAGGAGAGTCAGCACAACGAAAAAAAAAAAATAAATCATAAAAATCGAAAAAAACCGGAAAAAAATTGTGAAAAAAACCGGAGGAGCTTTGCCGAAGATGAGGCCCATTACGGCTCGCCTTTAGGTGTCCTCCTCAGGATAGCGTCGTTTAAAGAACGAGAGTCAGCACAACGTAAAAAAAAAACTCAAAAAATCGAAAAACGGAAAAAACTGTGGAAAAAAACCGGAGGAGCTTGCCCGAAGATGAGGCCATTCGGCTCGCCTTTAGGTGTCCTCCTCAGGATAGCGTCGATTTAAAGAAAACGAGAGTCCAGCACAACGTAAAAAAAAAAAAAAAAAAAAAAGAAAAAAAAAAAAAAAAACTTGGAAAAAAACCGAGGAGCTTGCCGATAGATGAGGCCATTACGGCTCGCCTTTAAGGTGTCCCTCCTCGGATAGCGTCGTTTAAAGAACGGAGTCAGCACACGTAAAATAAAAAAAAAAAACGGAAAAAACGTGGAAAAAAAAATCGGGAGGGTGCTTGCCAATAGATGAGGCCATTACGGCTCGCCTTTAGGTGTCCTCCTCGGGATAACGTCATTTAAAGAACGAGAGTCCAGCACAACGTAAAAAAAAAAAAAAAAAAAAACTCGGAAAAACGAAAAAAACCGAAAAAAAAAAACTTTGGAAAAAAACCGGAGGAGCTTGCCGAAGATGAGGCCATTACGGCTCGCCTTTAGGTGTCCTCCTCAGGATAGCGTCGTTTAAAGAACGAGAGTCACACAACGTAAAAAAAAAAAAAAAAAAACTCAAAAAATCGAAAAACCGGAAAAAAACTGTGGAAAAAAACCGGAGGAGCTTGCCGAAGATGGGCCATTACGGCTCCGCCTTTAGGTGTCCTCCTCAGGATAGCGTCGTTAAAGAACGAGAGTCAGCACAACGTAAAATAAAAAAAAAACGGAAAAAAAACTCTGGTGGGAAAAAAAATCGGAGGTGCTTGCCATAGATGAGGCCCATTTACGGCTCGCCTTAGGTGTTCCCTCAAGGATAGCTCGTTTAAAAGAACGAGAGTCAGCCACACGTAAAATAAAAAAAAAACAGAAAAAAACTGTGGAAAAAAATCGGAGGTGCTTGCCATAGATGAGGCCATTACGGCTCGCCTTTTAAGGTGTCCTCCTCGGATAGCGTCGTTTAAAGAACGAGAGTCAGCACAACGTAAAAAAAAAAAAATAAAAAAAAAAAACGGATTTGGAAAAAATCGGAGGAGCTTGCCGAAGATGAGGCCATTTTACGGGCCTCGCTTTTAGGTGTCCTCCTCGGATAGCGTCGTTAAAGAACGAGAGTCCAGCACAACGTAAAAATAAAAAAAAAACGGAAAAAAAACTGTGGAAAAAAATATCGGAGGTGCTTGCCATAGATGAGGCCATTACGGCTCGCCTTTAGGTGTCTCTCCTCGGGATAACGTCATTTAAAGAACGAGAGTCAGCACACGTAAAAAAAAAAAAAAAAAAAAAAAAAAAAAAAAAAAAAAAACTTTGGAAAAAATCGGAGGAGCTTTGCCGAAGATGAGGCCATTACGGCTCGCCTTTAAGGTGTCCTCCTCAGGATAGCGTCGTTTAAGAACGAGAGTCCAGCACAACGTAAAAAAAAAAAAAAAAACTGGAAAAAAAATCGTAAAAAACCCGGGAACAAAAAACTGTGGAAAAAACCGGAGGAGCTTGCCGAAGATGAGGCCATTA
>NW_027255451.1:1301553-1325661 GCF_003086295.3 Arachis hypogaea | reverse complement strand
TCATTTTTTTTTTTTTTACGTTGTGCTGTCTCTTCTTTAAATACGTTATCCCGAAGGACACCTAAAGGCGACCGTATGCCTCTACAACACCTCGATTTTTTCCACAGTTTTTTTCCGTTTTTTTTTATTTACGTTGTGGACTCTCTTCTTTACGCGCTTCCTGAGGAGGACACCTAAAGGCGAGTCCTATGGCCTCATCTTCGCAAGCTCCTCCGGTTTTTACCACAGTTTTTTTTCCGTTTTTTACGATTTTTTCCGAGTTTTTTTTTTTTTTTTTTTTTTTTTTTTTTTTTTTTTTTTTTTACGTTGTGCTGACTCTCGTTCTTTAAACGACGCTATCCTGAGGAGGACACCTTAAAGGCGAGCCGTAATGGCCTCATCTTCGGCAAGCCCTCCGATTTTTTCACAGTTTTTTTTTTTTGGAGGACACCTAAAGGCGAGCCGTAATGGCCTCATCTATGGCAAGCACCTCCGATTTTTTTCCACAGTTTTTTTCCGTTTTTTTTTTATTTTACGTTGTGCTGACTCTCGTTCTTAAAACGACGCTATCCTGAGGAGGACACCTATAGGCGAGCCGTAATGGCCTCATCTTCGGCAAGCTCCTCCGGTTTTTTTCCGAGTTTTTTTCGTTTTTTTCCGATTTTTATCTTTTTTTTTTTTGTGCTGACTCTCGTTCTTTAAACGACGCTATCCTGAGGACACCTTAAAGGCGAGCCGTAATGGCCACATCTTCGGTAAGCTCCTCCGGTTTTTTTCCACAGTTTTTTTCCGGTTTTTTTACGATTTTTTTTTTTTACGTTGTGATGTCTCTCGTTCTTTAAATGACGTTTTCCCGAGAGGACACCTAAAGCGAGCCGTAATGGCCTCATCTATGGCAAGCACCTCCGATTTTTTTCCACAGTTTTTTTCGTTATTTTTTTTTATTTTACGTTGTGCTGACTCTCGTTCTTTAAACGACGCTATCCTGAGGAGGACACCTAAAGGCGAGCCTAATGGCCTCATCTTCGGCAAGCTCCTCCGTTTTTTCCCAATTTTTTTTCTTTTTTTCGATTTTTTCGATTTTTTTTTTTTTTTTTTTTTTACGTTGTGCTGACTCTCTTCTTTAAACGACGCTATCCTGAGGAGGACACCTAAAGGCGAGCCGTAATGGCCTCATCTTCGGCAAGCTCCTCCGATTTTTTTCCAAGTTTTTTTCCATTTTTTTTTATCGATTTTTTTTTTTTTTTTTTTTTTACGTTGTGCTGACTCTCGTTCTTTAAATGACGTTATCCCGAGGAGGACACCTAAAGGCGAGCCGTAATGGCCTCATCTATGGCAAGCACCTCCGATTTTTTTCCACATTTTTTTCCGTTTTTTTTTATTTTACGTTGTGCTGACTCTCGTTCTTTAAACGACGCTATCCTGAGGAGGACACCTAAAGGCGATCCGTAATGGCCTCATCTTCGGCAAGCTCCTCCGTTTTTTTCCAGAGTTTTTTTCCGGTTTTTTTCCGATTTTTATCCGAGTTTTTTTTTTTTTTTTTTTTTACGTTGTGCTGACTCTCGTTCTTTAATCGACGCTATCCTGAGGAGGACACCTAAAGGCGAGCCTAATGGCCTCATCTTCGGCAAGCTCCTCCGGTTTTTTCCCACAGTTTTTTTTCCGGTTTTTTTACGATTTTTTTCCGAGTTTTTTTTTTTTTTTTTTTTAACGTTGTGCTGACTATCGTTCTTTAAACGACGCTATCCTGAGGAGGACACCTTAAAGGCGAGCCATAATGGCCTCATCTTCGGCAAGCTCCTCCGGTTTTTTTCCCACAGTTTTTTTTTTCCGGTTCTTTTACGATTTTTTTCCGAGTTTTTTTTTTTTTTTTTATTTTACGTTGTGCTGACTCTCGTTCTTTAAACGACGCTATCCTGAGGAGGACACCTAAAGGCGAGCCGTAATGGCCTCATCTTCGGCAAGCTCCTCCGGTTTTTTTCCACAGTTTTTTTTTTCGATTTTTTCCGAGTTTTTTTTTTTTTCTATACGTTGTGCTGACTCTTGTTCTTTAAATGACGTTATCACGAGGAGGACACCTAAAGGTGAGCCGTAATGGCCTCATCTTTCTCAAGCTCCTCCGGTATTTTTCCACAGTTTTTTCCGTTTTTTTTCAGTTTTTTTTTTGTTTTTTTTTTGTTGTGCTGACTATCGTTCTTTAAATGACGTTATCCCGAGGTGGACACCTAAAGGCGAGCCGTAATGGCCTCATATTTCGCAAGCTCCTCCGGTTTTTTTTCCACAGTTTTTTTCCGACTTTTTTCCGTTTTTTTTTAGGTTTTTTTTTTTATTTTACGTTGTGCTGACTCTCGTTCTTTAAACGACGCTATCCTGAGGAGGAGACCTAAAGGCAAGCCGTAATGGCCTCATCTTCGGCAAGCTCCTCTGGTTTTTTTTCCACAGTTTTTTTTTTCCGGTTTTTTTTTTTTTTTACGTTGTGCTGACTCTCGTTCTTTAAACGACGCTATCCTGAGGAGGACACCTAAAGGTGAGCCGTAATGGCCTCATCTTCGACAAGCTCCTCCGGTTTTTTTCCACAGTTTTTTTTTCCGGTTTTTTTACAATTTTTTTCCGAGTTTTTTTTTTTTTTTTTTTTTTTTTTTTTTTTTTTTTTTTTTTTTTTTTTTTTTTTTTTTTATACGTTGTGCTGACTCTCGTTCTTTAAATGACGTTATCCCGAGGAGGACACCTAAAGGCGAGCCGTAATGGCCTCATCTATGGCAAGCACCTCCGATGTTTTTCCACAGTTTTCTTCTCTTTTTTTTTTATTTTACGTTGTGCTGAATCTCGTTCTTTAAAAGACGCTATCCTAAGGAGCACACCTAAAGGCGAGCCGTAATGGCCTCATCTTCGGCAAGCTCCTCCGTTTTTTTTCCAGAATTTTTTTTCCGGTTTTTTTCGATTTTTATCCGATTTTTTTTTTTTACGTTGTGCTGACTCTCGTTCTTTAATCGACGCTATCCTGAGGAGGACACCTAAAGGCGAGCCGTAATGGCCTCATCTTCGGCAAGCGCCTCCGGTTTTTTTCCACAGTTTTTTTACGATTTTTTCCGAGTTTTTTTTTTTTTTTACGTTGTGCTGACTCTCGTTCTTTAAACGACGCTATCCTGAGGAGGACACCTTAAAGGCGAGCCGTAATGGCCTCATCTTCGTCAAGCTCCTCCGGTTTTTTTCCACAGTTTTTTTCCGGTATTTTTACGATTTTTTTTTTTACGTTGTGCTGACTCTCGTTCTTTAAATGATGTTATCCGACGAGGACACCTAAAGCCGAGCCGTAATGGCCTCATCTATGGCAAGCACCTCCGATTTTTTTCCACAGTTTTTTTCCGTTTTTTTTTTATTTTACGTTGTGCTGACTCTCGTTCTTTAAACGACGCTATCCTGAGGAGGACATCTAAAGGCGAGCCGTAATGACCTAATCTTCGGCAAGCTCCTCCGGTTTTTTTCCAGAGTTTTTTTTTCCGGTTTTTTTCCGATTTTTATCCGAGTTTTTTTTTTTTTTTTTACGTTGTGCTGACTCTCGTTCTTTAATCGACGCTATCCTGAGGAAGACACCTAAAGGCGAGCCGTAATGGCCTCATCTTCGGCAAGCTCCTCCGATTTTTTTCCACAGTTTTTTTTTTTTTGGAGGACACCTAAAGGCGAGCCGTAATGGCCTCATCTATGGCAAGCACCTCCGATTTTTTTCCACAATTTTTTTCCGTTTTTTTTTTATTTTACGTTGTGCTGACTCTCGTTCTTAAAACGACGCTATCCTGAGGAGGACACCTATAGGCGAGCCGTAATGGCCTCATCTTCGGCAAGCTCCTCCGGTTTTTTTCCAGAGTTTTTTTTCCGGTTTTTTTCCGATTTTTATCCGATTTTTTTTTTTTTTGTGCTGACTCTCGTTCTTTAAACGACGCTATCCTGAGGACACCTTAAAGGCGAGCTGTAATGGCCTCATCTTCGGTAAGCTCCTCCGGTTTTTTTCCACAGTTTTTTTCCGGTTTTTTTACGATTTTTTTTTTTTTTTACGTTGTGCTGTCTCTCGTTCTTTAAATGACGTTATCCCGAGGAGGACACCTAAAGGCGAGCCGTAATGGCCTCATCTATGGCAAGCACCTCCGATTTTTTTCCACAGTTTTTTTCCGTTATTTTTTTTGATTTTACGTTGTGCTGACTCTCGTTCTTTAAACGACGCTATCCTGAGGACACCTTAAAGGCGAGCTGTAATGGCCTCATCTTCGGTAAGCTCCTCCGGTTTTTTTCCACAGTTTTTTTCCAGTTTTTTTACGATTTTTTTTTTTTTTTTACGTTGTGCTGTCTCTCGTTCTTTAAATGACGTTATCCCGAGGAGGACACCTAAAGGCGAGCCGTAATGGCCTCATCTATGGCAAACACCTCCGATTTTTTTCCACAGTTTTTTTCCGTTATTTTTTTATTTTACGTTGTGCTGACTCTCGTTCTTTAAACGACGCTATCCTGAGGAGGACACCTAAAGGCGAGTCATAATGGCCTCATCTTCGGCAAGCTCCTCCGGTTTTTACCCACAGTTTTTTTTCCGGTTTTTTTACGATTTTTTTCCGAGTTTTTTTTTTTTTTTTTTTTTTTTTTTTTTTTTTTTTTTTTTTTTTTTTTTTTTTACGTTGTGCTGACTCTCGTTCTTTAAACGACGCTATCCTGAGGAGGACACCTTAAAGGCGAGCCGTAATGGCCTCATCTTCGGCAAGCTCCTCCGATTTTTTTCCACAGTTTTTTTTTTTTGGAGGACACCTAAAGGCGAGCCGTAATGGCCTCATCTATGGCAAGCACCTCCGATTTTTTCCACAGTTTTTTTCCGTTTTTTTTTTATTTTACGTTGTGCTGACTCTCGTTCTTAAAACGACGCTATCCTGAGGAGGACACCTATAGGCGAGCCGTAATGGCCTCATCTTCGGCAAGCTCCTCCGGTTTTTTTCCGGAGTTTTTTTTCCGGTTTTTTTCCGATTTTTATCCTTTTTTTTTTTTTTGTGCTGACTCTCGTTCTTTAAACGACGCTATCCTGAGGACACCTTAAAGGCGAGCCGTAATGGCCACATCTTCGGTAAGCTCCTCCGGTTTTTTTCCACAGTTTTTTTCCGGTTTTTTTACGATTTTTTTTTTTTACGTTGTGATGTCTCTCGTTCTTTAAATGACGTTTTCCCGAGGAGGACACCTAAAGGCGAGCCGTAATGGCCTCATCTATGGCAAGCACCTCCGATTTTTTTCCACAGTTTTTTTCCGTTATTTTTTTTTATTTTACGTTGTGCTGACTCTCGTTCTTTAAACGACGCTATCCTGAGGAGGACACCTAAAGGCGAGTCCTAATGGCCTCATCTTCGGCAAGCTCCTCCGGTTTTTTCCCACAATTTTTTTTCCGGTTTTTTTACGATTTTTTTCCGAGTTTTTTTTTTTTTTTTTTTTTTTTTTACGTTGTGCTGACTCTCATTCTTTAAACGACGCTATCCTGAGGAGGACACCTTAAAGGCGAGCCGTAATGGCCTCATCTTCGGCAAGCTCCTCCGATTTTTTTCCAGAGTCTTTTTTCCGATTTTTTTCCGATTTTTATCCGAGTTTCTTTTTTTTTTTTTTTTTTTTTTTTTACGTTGTGCTGACTCTCGTTCTTTAAATGACGTTATCCCGAGGAGGACACCTAAAGGCGAGCCGTAATGGCCTCATCTATGGCAAGCACCTCCGATTTTTTTTCACAATTTTTTTCCGTTTTTTTTATTTTACGTTGTGCTGACTCTCGTTCTTTAAACGACGCTATCCTGAGGAGGACACCTAAAGGCGATCCGTAATGGCCTCATCTTCGGCAAGCTCCTCCGATTTTTTTCCAGAGTTTTTTTTCCGGTTTTTTTCCGATTTTTATCCGAGTTTTTTTTTCCTTTTTTTTTTTTTACGTTGTGCTGACTCTCGTTCTTTAATCGACGCTATCCTGAGGAGGACACCTAAAGGCGAGTCCTAATGGCCTCATCTTCGGCAAGCTCCTCCGGTTTTTTCCCACAGTTTTTTTTCCGGTTTTTTTACGATTTTTTTCCGAGTTTTTTTTTTTTTTTTTTTAACGTTGTGCTGACTCTCGTTCTTTAAACGACGCTATCCTGAGGAGGACACCTTAAAGGCGAGCCATAATGGCCTCATCTTCGGCAAGCTCCTCCGGTTTTTTTCCACAGTTTTTTTTTTCCGGTTCTTTTACGATTTTTTTCCGAGTTTTTTTTTTTTTTTTTTTTTTTTACGTTGTGCTGACTCTCGTTCTTTAAATGACGTTATCCCGAGGAGGACACCTAAAGGCGAGCCGTATTGGCCTCATCTATGGCAAGCTCCTCCGGTTTTTTTCCACAATTTTTTTCCGTTTTTTTTATATTTTATTTTACGTTGTGCTTACTCTCGTTCTTTAAACGACGCTATCCTGACGAGGACACCTAAAGGCGAGCCGTAATGGCCTCATCTTCGGCAAGATCCTCTGGTTTTTTTCCACACTTTTTTTTTCAGGTTTTTTTCCGATTTTTTTCCGAGTTTTTTTTTTTTTTTTTTCGTTGTGCTGACTCTCGTTCTTTAATCAACACTATCCTGAGGAGGACACCTAAAGGCGAGCCGTAATGGCCTCATCTTCGGCAAGCTCCTCCGGTTTTTTTCCACTGTTTTTTTTTCCGGTTTTTTTACGATTTTTTTCCGAGTTTTTTTTTTCTCGTTGTGCTGACTCTCGTTCTTTAAATGACGTTATCCCGAGGAGGACACCTTGATGAGTATTTTGGTGAAAAATAAATTTCTCCCAAAACACACAAATCTAACCGGCAAGTGTACCGGGTCGTATCAAGTAATAAAAACTCACGGGAGTGAGGTCGATCCCACAGGGATTGAAGGATTGAGCAATTTTAGCTTAATGGTTAATTTAGTCAAGCGAATCAAGATTTGGTTGAGTGTTTTGTGATTTGCAGAAATTAAATTGCATGGAAGTAAAGAGAACAGGGAATTAGAGTGCTGAATCTTAAAGAACAAGAAATTAAATAGCAGAAACTTAGAATGCAAGAAATATAAATTGCGGAATCTTAAAATGCAAGAAATGTAAACGGCTGGAATTGTAAAGGGAATTGGGGATTGGATTTGCAGAATTTAAACAAGGAAAAGTAAATTGCATCAAGCAGAGAAGTAGAAGAGGTGTGGGATCAAATTGGATCTCAGAGCAGAAAAGTAAATGAACATGGAAAACAGTAACAGAGAATGTAAAATTGGGAAATTAGATCTCAGGACCCAGAGACTAGAAAACCAAGTCTAGATCTCAATGCCTTCCTAGATCCAACAAGAAATTGTAATTGAAATTCAAAGAAAGTGGATGAAGAGCAATTAACAGAAATTGAAATCCAATCAAGTAGTAAATAAAGCAGTGAGATCCAAGGTTGAGATTGAAACAGAATTTCTTCAATTCTCCAACCCAAAATCCAAGACAATTGTAATTGAAATTGAAAACAATAAAACTGAGAGGAAGAGAAGTGAATTCTCCTTCCCCAAGACAAAGAAATTAAAGATCACTCAATATCCAAAGCTCTCCGAAAAACTATTATGAAAATTCCCAAAAAAAAGCCCCCAAAGAACTTTAATTCTATCCTATTTATACACTTTCTTCCAATGATCTTCAAGCCTTGAGTTGGGCCTTTGTTCTTGGTGGAATTGGGTTGAAAGAGGCCTTGGTTAATTGCTCTTGGAGTTTGAAGAGGAACCAAAACGAACCAATTGAACCGGGTTGGAGTTTTGCAAAAGTTGGACCAAAAGTTTGAGCAAAAGTTAGGGGTCTAACTTTTGCTCCAACTTTTCATATCAGCTAACACCACTTTGCTGATACTCACGTTGGTGCCAAAGTTAGGGGTCTAACTTTGGCCCTAACGTTGGCCTTACCTTGTGCACTTGTGGCGCCAACGTTAGCCACCAAGTTAGGGGCTAACGTTGGCGCAAACTTTTGGTGCCCAGGGAGGTTTTCTTCATGCCAACGTTAGCCTCAAAGTTAGGGGGCTAACGTTGGCGCAAACTTTTGGTGCCCAGGGGTGATTTTCTTGTGCCAACGTTAGCCTCCAAGTTAGGGGGCTAACGTTGGCGCAAACTTTTGGTACCCAGGGAGTGATTTTCAAGTTCCAACGTTAGCCTCCAAGTTAGGGGGCTAACGTTGGGGCTAACTTTTCACCCAAAAGTTTGTGCAAAAGTTTGAGGCTAACTTTAGGTCCAACTTTTTGCTTCTTGGTTCATTTTCATTTATTCCCTTGTCTTCTCTTTACTCCTAGCTATTCCTTCTTGCTTCAACCTTTCTCCAAGCTTTCTTCACCTATCATTAATCAACCAAACACATCAAAGCTATGCTCATAATCATGAGATATCCATTCTATCATAATATGCAACAATTATAGCATAAAACCTCATGAATTGGCATGAATTCATACATGGTTGATTCAATCAAGGGAAACATGAAAATCTACTCAGTTAGCTTGCTTATGGTTCAAGAAAATGCATAATTCTAATGAAAACAAAAGGAAAAGACTAGTTAAAATAGGCTAGGATGACTTGTCATCACACCTAAAGGCGAGCCGTAATGGCCTCATCTATGGCAAGCACCTCGGATTTTTTCCCACAGTTTTTTTCCGTTTTTTTTTTATTTTACGTTGTGCTGACTCTCGTTCTTTAAAAGACGCTATCCTAAGGAGGACACCTACAGGCGAGCCGTAATGGCCTCATCTTCGGCAAGCTCCTCCGGTTTTTTTCCGATTTTTATCCGATTTTTTTTTTTTTTTACGTTGTGCTGACTCTCGTTCTTTAATCGACGCTATCCTGAGGAGGACACCTAAAGGCGAGCCGTAATGGCCTCATCTTCGGCAAGCGCCTCCGGTTTTTTTCCACAGTTTTTTTCCGGTTTTTTTACGATTTTTCCGAGTTTTTTTTTTTTTTTTACGTTGTGCTGACTCTCGTTCTTTAAACGACGCTATCCTGAGGAGGACACCTTAAAGGCGAGCCGTAATGGCCTCATCTTCGGCAAGCTCCTCCGATTTTTTTCCACAGTTTTTTTTTTTTTTTTTTTTTTTTTTTTTTTTTTTTTTTTTAACGTTGTGCTGACTCTCGTTCTTTAAATGACGTTATCCGAGGAGGACACCTAAAGGCGAGCCGTAATGCCTCATCTATGGAAGCACCTCCGATTTTTTTCCACAGTTTTTTTCCGTTTTTTTTTATTTTACGTTGTGCTGACTCTCGTTCTTTAAACGACGCTATCCTGAGGAGGACACCTAAAGGCGAGCCGTAATGGCCTCATCTTCGGCAAGCTCCTCCGGTTTTTTTCCAGAGTTTTTTTTCCGGTTTTTTTCCGATTTTTATCCGATTTTTTTTTTTTTTTACGTTGTGCTGACTCTCGTACTTTAAACGACGCTATCCTGAGGACACCTTAAAGGCGAGCCGTAATGGCCTCATCTATGGCAAGCACCTCCGATTTTTTTCCACAGTTTTTTTCCGTTTTTTTTTTTATTTTACGTTGTGCTGACTCTCGTTCTTTAAAGGATGCTATCCTGAGGAGGACACCTAAAGGCGAGCCGTAATGGCCTCATCTATGGCAAGCACCTCCGATTTTTTTCCACGGTTTTTTTCCGTTTTTTTTTATTTTACGTTGTGCTGACTCTCGTTCTTTAAACGACGCTATCCTGAGGAGGACACCTAAAGGCGAGCCGTAATGGCCTCATCTTCGGCAAGCTCCTCTGGTTTTTTTCCAGAGTTTTTTTTCCGATTTTTATCCGAGTTTTTTTTTTTTTACGTTGTGCTGACTCTCGTTCTTTAATCGACGCTATCCTGAGGAAGACACCTAAAGGCGAGCCGTAATGGCCTCATCTTCGGCAAGCTCCTCCGGTTTTTTTCCACAGTTTTTTTTCCGGTTTTTTTACGATTTTTTCCGATTTTTTTTTTTTTTTTTTTTTTTTTTACGTTGTGCTGACTCTCGTTCTTTAAATGACGTTATCCCGAGGAGGACACCTAAAGGCGAGCCGTAATGGCCTCATCTATGGCAAGCACCTCCGATTTTTTTTCCGGTTTTTTTCCGATTTTTTCCGGTTTTTTTTTTTTTTTTTTTTTTTTTTACGTTGTGCTGACTCTCGTTCTTTAATCGACGCTATCCTGAGGAGGACACCAAAGGCGAGCCCTAATGGCCACATCTTCGGCAAGCTCCTCCGGTTTTTTCCCACAGTTTTTTTTTTTTTTTTTTTCGATTTTTTTTTTTTTTTTTTTTTTTTTTTTTTTACGTTGTGCTGACTCTCGTTCTTTAAACGACGCTATCCTGAGGAGGACACCTTAAAGGCGAGCCGTAATGGCCTCATCTTCGGCAAGCTCCTCCGGTTTTTTTCCAGAGTTTTTTTTCCGGTTTTTTTCCGATTTTTTTTTTTTTTTTTTTTTTACGTTGTGCTGACTCTCGTTCTTTAAACGACGCTATCCTGAGGACACCTTAAAGGCGAGCCGTAATGGCCTCATCTATGGCAAGCACCTCCGATTTTTTTCCACAGTTTTTTTCCGTTTTTTTTTTATTTTACGTTGTTCTGACTCTCGTTCTTTAAAGGATGCTATCCTGAGGAGAACACCTAAAGGCGAGCCGTAATGGCCTCATCTATGGCAAGCACCTCCGATTTTTTTCCACGGTTTTTTTTCATTTTTTTTTTATTTTATGTTGTGCTGACTCTCGTTCTTTAAACGACGCTATCCTGAGGAGGACACCTAAAGGCGAGCCGTAATGGCCTCATCTTCGGCAAGCTCCTCCGGTTTTTTTCCAGAGTTTTTTTTCCGGTTTTTTTCCGATTTTTATCCGAGTTTTTTTTTTTTTTTTTTTTTTTTTTTTACGTTGTGCTGACTCTCGTTCTTTAATCGACGCTATCCTGAGGAAGACACCTAAAGGCGAGCCGTAATGGCCTCATCTTCGGCAAGCTCCTCCGGTTTTTTTCCACAGTTTTTTTTCCGGTTTTTTTACGATTTTTTTCCGAGTTTTTTTTTTTTTTTTTACGTTGTGCTGACTCTCGTTCTTTAAATGACGTTATCCCGAGGAGGACACCTAAAGGCGAGCCGTAATGGCCTCATCTATGGCAAGCACCTCCGATTTTTTTCCGGTTTTTTTCCGATTTTTATCCGAGTTTTTTTTTTCTTTTTTTTTTTTTTACGTTGTGCTGACTCTCGTTCTTTAATCGACGCTATCCTGAGGAGGACACCAAAAGGCGAGCCCTAATGGCCACATCTTCGGCAAGCTCCTCCGGTTTTTTCCACAGTTTTTTTTTCCGGTTTTTTTACGATTTTTTTGAGTTTTTTTTTTTTTTTTTTTTACGTTGTGCTGACTCTCGTTCTTTAAACGACGCTATCCTGAGGAGGACACCTAAAGGCGAGCCGTAATGGCCTCATCTTCGGCAAGCTCCTCCGGTTTTTTTCCAGAGTTTTTTTTCCGGTTTTTTTCGATTTTTATCCGATTTTTTTTTTTTTTTTACGTTGTGCTGACTCTCGTTCTTTAAACGACGCTATCCTGAGGACACCTTAAAGGCGAGCCGTAATGGCCTCATCTATGGCAAGCACCTCCGATTTTTTTCCACAGTTTTTTTCCGTTTTTTTTTTATTTTACGTTGTGCTGACTCTCGTTCTTTAAAGATGCTATCCTGAGGAGACACCTAAAGGCGAGCCGTAATGGCCTCATCTATGGCAAGCACCTCCGATTTTTTTTCACAGTTTTTTTTCGTTTTTTTTTTATTTTACGTTGTGCTGACTCTCGTTCTTTAAACGACGCTATCCTGAGGAGGACACCTAAAGGCGAGCCGTAATGGCCTCATCTTCGGCAAGCTCCTCCGGTTTTTTTCCGAGTTTTTTTTCCGGTTTTTTTCCGATTTTTATCCGAGTTTTTTTTTTTTTTTTTTTTTTTACGTTGTGCTGACTCTCGTTCTTTAATCGACGCTATCCTGAGGAGGAACCTAAAGGCGAGCCGTAATGGCCTCATCTTCGGCAAGCTCCTCCAGTTTTTTCCACAGTTTTTTTTTCCGGTTTTTTTACGATTTTTTTGAGTTTTTTTTTTTTTTTTAGTTGTGCTGACTCTCGTTCTTAAACGACGCTATCCTGAGGAGGACACCTAAAGGCGAGCCGTAATGGCCTCATCTTCGGCAAGCTCCTCCGTTTTTTCCAGAGTTTTTTTTCCGTTTTTTCCGATTTTTTCCGTTTTTTTTTTTTTTACGTTGTGCTGACTCTCGTTCTTTAATCGACGCTATCCTGAGGAGGACACCTAAAGGCGAGCCGTAATGGCCTCATCTTCGGCAAGCCCTCCGGTTTTTTTCCACAGTTTTTTTTCCGGTTTTTTTACGATTTTTTCGATTTTTTTTTTTTTTTACGTTGTGCTGACTCTCGTTCTTTAAACGACGCTATCCTGAGGAGGACACCTTAAAGGCGAGCCGTAATGGCCTCATCTTCGGCAAGCTCCTCCGATTTTTTTCCAAGGCTTTTTTTTTTTTTTTTTTTACGTTGTGCTGACTCTCGTTCTTTAAATGACGTTATCCGAGGAGGACACCTAAAGGCGAGCCGTAATGGCCTCATCTATGGCAAGCACCTCCGATTTTTTTCCACAGTTTTTTTCCGTTTTTTTTTTATTTTACGTTGTGCTGACTCTCGTTCTTTAAATGACGTTATCCGAGGAGGACACCTAAAGGCGAGCCGTAATGGCCTCATCTATGGCAAGCACCTCCGATTTTTTTTCCACAGTTTTTTTCTGTTTTTTTTTTTTTATTTTACGTTGTGCTGACTCTCGTTCTTTAAACGACGCTATCCTGAGGAGGACACCTAAAGGCGAGCCGTAATGCCTCATCTTCGGCAAGCTCCTCCGGTTTTTTTCCAGAGTTTTTTTTCCGGTTTTTTTCCGATTTTATCCGATATTTTTTTTTTTTTTTACGTTGTGCTGACTCTCGTTCTTTAAACGACGCTATCCTGAGGACACCTAAAGGCGAGCCGTAATGGCCTCATCTATGGCAAGCACCTCCGATTTTTTTTCCGGTTTTTTTCCGATTTTTATCCGAGTTTTTTTTTTTTTTTTTTTTTTTTACGTTGTGCTGACTCTCGTTCTTTAATCGACGCTATCCTGAGGAGGACACCAAAAGGCGAGCCCTAATGGCCACATCTTCGGCAAGCTCCTCCGGTTTTTTCCCACAGTTTTTTTTTCCGGTTTTTTTCGTTTTTTTTTTTTTTTTTTTTTTTTTTTTTTTTACGTTGTGCTGACTCTCGTTCTTTAAACGACGCTATCCTGAGGAGGACACCTAAAGGCGAGCCGTAATGGCCTCATCTTCGGCAAGCTCCTCCGGTTTTTTCCAGAGTTTTTTTCCGGTTTTTTTCGATTTTTTTTTTTTTTTTTTTTTTTTTTTTACGTTGTGCTGACTCTCGTTCTTTAAACGACGCTATCCTGAGGAGGACACCTTAAAGGCGAGCCGTAATGGCCTCATCTTCGGCAAGCTCCTCCGTTTTTTTCCAAGTTTTTTTTCCGTTTTTTTTTTTTTTTTTTTTTTACGTTGTGCTGACTCTCGTTCTTTAAAGACGCTATCCTGAGGAGACACCTAAAGGCGAGCCGTAATGGCCTCATCTATGGCAAGCACCTCCGATTTTTTTCCACAGTTTTTTTCCGTTTTTTTTTTATTTTACGTTGTGCTGACTCTCGTTCTTTAAACGACGCTATCCTGAGGAGGACACCTAAAGGCGAGCCGTAATGGCCTCATCTTGGCAAGCCCTCCGTTTTTTTCCACGTTTTTTTCGTTTTTTTTTTTTTACGTTGTGCTGACTCTCGTTCTTTAAACGACGCTATCCTGAGGAGGACACCTAAAGGCGAGCCGTAATGGCCTCATCTTCGCAAGCTCCTCCGTTTTTTTCCAGTTTTTTTTTTTTTTTCTTTTTTTTTTTTTTTTTTTTTACGTTGTGCTGACTCTCGTTCTTTAAACGACGCTATCCTGAGGAGGACACCTAAAGGCGAGCCGTAATGGCCTCATCTTCGGCAAGCTCCTCCGGTTTTTTTCCACAGTTTTTTTTCCGGTTTTTTTTTTTTTTTTTTTTTTTTTTTTTACGTTGTGCTGACTCTCGTTCTTTAAACGACGCTATCCTGAGGAGGACACCTAAAGGCGAGCCGTAATGGCCTCATCTTCGGCAAGCTCCTCCGGTTTTTTCCAGAGTTTTTTTTCCGGTTTTTTTCCGATTTTTATCGTTTTTTTTTTTTTTACGTTGTGCTGACTCTCGTTCTTTAATCGACGCTATCCTGAGGAGGACACCTAAAGGCGAGCCGTAATGGCCTCATCTTCGGCAAGCTCCTCCGGTTTTTTTCCACAGTTTTTTTTCCGGTTTTTTTTTTTTTTTTTTTTTTTTTTTACGTTGTGCTGACTCTCGTTCTTTAAACGACGCTATCCTGAGGAGGACACCTAAAGGCGAGCCGTAATGGCCTCATCTTCGGCAAGCTCCTCCGTTTTTTTCCAAGTTTTTTTTCCTTTTTTTTTTTTTTTTTTTTTTTTTTTTTTTTACGTTGTGCTGACTCTCGTTCTTTAAACGACGCTATCCTGAGGAGGACACCTAAAGGCGAGCCGTAATGGCCTCATCTTCGGCAAGCTCCTCCGGTTTTTTTCCAGAGTTTTTTTTCCGGTTTTTTTCCGATTTTTATCGATTTTTTTTTTTTTTTTACGTTGTGCTGACTCTCGTTCTTTAAACGACGCTATCCTGAGGACACCTTAAAGGCGAGCCGTAATGGCCTCATCTATGGCAAGCACCTCCGATTTTTTTCCACAGTTTTTTTCCGTTTTTTTTTTTATTTTACGTTGTGCTGACTCTCGTTCTTTAAAGATGCTATCCTGAGGAGGACACCTAAAGGCGAGCCGTAATGGCCTCATCTATGGCAAGCACCTCCGATTTTTTTCCACGGTTTTTTTCCGTTTTTTTTTTTATTTTACGTTGTGCTGACTCTCGTTCTTTAAACGACGCTATCCTGAGGAGGACACCTAAAGGCGAGCCGTAATGGCCTCATCTTCGGCAAGCTCCTCCGGTTTTTTTCCAGAGTTTTTTTCCGGTTTTTTCGATTTTATCCGAGTTTTTTTTTTTTTTTTTTTTTTTTACGTTGTGCTGACTCTCGTTCTTTAATCGACGCTATCCTGAGGAGACACCTAAAGGCGAGCCGTAATGGCCTCATCTTCGGCAAGCTCCTCCGGTTTTTTTCCACAGTTTTTTTTCCGGTTTTTTTCGTTTTTTCCGATTTTTTTTTTTTTTTTACGTTGTGCTGACTCTCGTTCTTTAAACGACGCTATCCTGAGGAGGACACCTAAAGGCGAGCCGTAATGGCCTCATCTATGGCAAGCACCTCCGATTTTTTTCCGGTTTTTTTCCGATTTTTTCCGAGTTTTTTTTTCTTTTTTTTTTTTTTACGTTGTGCTGACTCTCGTTCTTTAATCGACGCTATCCTGAGGAGGACACCTAAAGGCGAGCCGTAATGGCCTCATCTTCGGCAAGCTCCTCCGGTTTTTTCCACAGTTTTTTTCCGGTTTTTTTACGATTTTTTTTTTTTTTTTTTTTTTTTTTTTTTACGTTGTGCTGACTCTCGTTCTTTAAACGACGCTATCCTGAGGAGGACACCTTAAAGGCGAGCCGTAATGGCCTCATCTTCGGCAAGCTCCTCCGGTTTTTTTCCAGAGTTTTTTTTCCGTTTTTTTCGATTTTTATCCTTTTTTTTTTTTTTTACGTTGTGCTGACTCTCGTTCTTTAAAGACGCTATCCTGAGGACACCTAAAGGCGAGCCGTAATGCCTCATCTTGGCAAGCCCTCCGATTTTTTTCCACAGTTTTTTTCCGTTTTTTTTTTATTTTACGTTGTGCTGACTCTCGTTCTTTAAAGACGCTATCCTGAGGAGGACACCTAAAGGCGAGCCGTAATGGCCTCATCTATGGCAAGCACCTCCGATTTTTTTCCACGTTTTTTTCCGTTTTTTTTTTATTTTACGTTGTGCTGACTCTCGTTCTTTAAACGACGCTATCCTGAGGAGGACACCTAAAGGCGAGCCGTAATGGCCTCATCTTCGGCAAGCTCCTCCGGTTTTTTTCCAGAGTTTTTTTCCGGTTTTTTCCGATTTTTTCCAGTTTTTTTTTTTTTTTTTTTTTTACGTTGTGCTGACTCTCGTTCTTTAATCGACGCTATCCTGAGGAGACACCTAAAGGCGAGCCGTAATGGCCTCATCTTCGGCAAGCTCCTCCGGTTTTTTTCCACAGTTTTTTTTCCGGTTTTTTTCGATTTTTTCCGAGTTTTTTTTTTTTTTTTTTACGTTGTGCTGACTCTCGTTCTTTAAATGACGTTATCCGAGGAGGACACCTAAAGGCGAGCCGTAATGGCCTCATCTTGGCAAGCACCTCCGATTTTTTTCCACAGTTTTTTTCCGTTTTTTTCGTTTTTTTTTTTTTTTTTTTACGTTGTGCTGACTCTCGTTCTTTAAACGACGCTATCCTGAGGAGGACACCTAAAGGCGAGCCGTAATGGCCTCATCTTCGGCAAGCTCCTCCGGTTTTTTTCCAAGTTTTTTTCCGTTTTTTCGATTTTTTTTTTTTTTTTTTTTTTACGTTGTGCTGACTCTCGTTCTTTAAACGACGCTATCCTGAGGAGGACACCTAAAGGCGAGCCGTAATGGCCTCATCTTCGGCAAGCTCCTCCGGTTTTTTCCACAGTTTTTTTTCCGTTTTTTCGATTTTTTTTTTTTTTTTTTTTTACGTTGTGCTGACTCTCGTTCTTTAAACGACGCTATCCTGAGGAGGACACCTAAAGGCGAGCCGTAATGGCCTCATCTTCGGCAAGCTCCTCCGGTTTTTTCCAGAGTTTTTTTCCGTTTTTTTCCGATTTTTTTTTTTTTTTTTTTTTACGTTGTGCTGACTCTCGTTCTTTAAACGACGCTATCCTGAGGAGGACACCTAAAGGCGAGCCGTAATGGCCTCATCTTCGGCAAGCTCCTCCGGTTTTTTTCCACAGTTTTTTTCCGTTTTTTTTTTAGTTTTTTTTTTTTTTACGTTGTGCTGACTCTCGTTCTTTAAACGACGCTATCCTGAGGAGGACACCTAAAGGCGAGCCGTAATGGCCTCATCTTCGGCAAGCTCCTCCGGTTTTTTTCCAGTTTTTTTTTTTTTTCCGTTTTTTTTTTTTTTTTTTTTTACGTTGTGCTGACTCTCGTTCTTTAAACGACGTATCCTGAGGAGGACACCTAAAGGCGAGCCGTAATGGCCTCATCTTGGCAAGCCCTCCGATTTTTTTCCACAGTTTTTTTCCGTTTTTTTTTTTTATTTTACGTTGTGCTGACTCTCGTTCTTTAAACGACGCTATCCTGAGGAGACACCTAAAGGCGAGCCGTAATGGCCTCATCTTGGCAAGCTCCTCCGATTTTTTTCCACAGTTTTTTTCCGTTTTTTTTTAGTTTTTTTTTTTTTTTTTTTTTACGTTGTGCTGACTCTCGTTCTTTAAATGACGCTATCCTGAGGAGGACACCTAAAGGCGAGCCGTAATGGCCTCATCTTCGGCAAGCTCCTCCGGTTTTTTTCCACAGTTTTTTTCCGTTTTTTTCGTTTTTTTTTTTTTTTTTTTTTTTTTTTTACGTTGTGCTGACTCTCGTTCTTTAAACGACGCTATCCTGAGGAGGACACCTAAAGGCGAGCCGTAATGGCCTCATCTTCGGCAAGCTCCTCCGGTTTTTTTCCAGAGTTTTTTTTCCGGTTTTTTCGATTTTTCCGATTTTTTTTTTTTTTTTTTTACGTTGTGCTGACTCTCGTTCTTTAAACGACGCTATCCTGAGGAGGACACCTAAAGGCGAGCCGTAATGGCCTCATCTTCGGCAAGCTCCTCCGGTTTTTTTCCACAGTTTTTTTTCCGTTTTTTTCGATTTTTTTTTTTTTTTTTTTTTTTTACGTTGTGCTGACTCTCGTTCTTTAAACGACGCTATCCTGAGGAGGACACCTAAAGGCGAGCCGTAATGGCCTCATCTTCGGCAAGCTCCTCCGATTTTTTTCCACAGTTTTTTTTCGTTTTTTTTTTTTTTTTTTTTTTTTTACGTTGTGCTGACTCTCGTTCTTTAAACGACGCTATCCTGAGGAGGACACCTAAAGGCGAGCCGTAATGGCCTCATCTTCGGCAAGCTCCTCCGGTTTTTTTCCACAGTTTTTTTTCCGTTTTTTCGATTTTTTATTTTTTTTTTTTACGTTGTGCTGACTCTCGTTCTTTAAACGACGCTATCCTGAGGAGGACACCTAAAGGCGAGCCGTAATGGCCTCATCTTCGGCAAGCTCCTCCGGTTTTTTTCCAGAGTTTTTTTTCCGGTTTTTTTCGATTTTTCGATTTTTTTTTTTTTTTACGTTGTGCTGACTCTCGTTCTTTAAACGACGCTATCCTGAGGAGGACACCTAAAGGCGAGCCGTAATGGCCTCATCTTCGGCAAGCTCCTCCGTTTTTTTCCACAGTTTTTTTCCGGTTTTTTTTTTTTTTTTTTTTTTTTTTTTTTACGTTGTGCTGACTCTCGTTCTTTAAACGACGCTATCCTGAGGAGGACACCTAAAGGCGAGCCGTAATGGCCTCATCTTCGGCAAGCTCCTCCGGTTTTTTTCCACAGTTTTTTTCCGGTTTTTTTCGATTTTTTTCGATTTTTTTTTTTTTTTTTTTTTACGTTGTGCTGACTCTCGTTCTTTAAACGACGCTATCCTGAGGAGGACACCTAAAGGCGAGCCGTAATGGCCTCATCTTCGGCAAGCTCCTCCGGTTTTTTCCACAGTTTTTTTTCCGGTTTTTTTCCGATTTTTTTTTTTTTTTTTTTTTTTACGTTGTGCTGACTCTCGTTCTTTAAACGACGCTATCCTGAGGAGGACACCTAAAGGCGAGCCGTAATGGCCTCATCTTCGGCAAGCTCCTCCGGTTTTTTCCAAGTTTTTTTCCGTTTTTTTCATTTTTTTTTTTTTTTTTTTTACGTTGTGCTGACTCTCGTTCTTTAATCGACGCTATCCTGAGGAGGACACCTAAAGGCGAGCCGTAATGGCCTCATCTTCGGCAAGCTCCTCCGGTTTTTTCCACAGTTTTTTTTCCGGTTTTTTTACGATTTTTTCTTTTTTTTTTTTTACGTTGTGCTGACTCTCGTTCTTTAAACGACGCTATCCTGAGGAGGACACCTAAAGGCGAGCCGTAATGGCCTCATCTTCGGCAAGCTCCTCCGATTTTTTTCCAAGGCCTTTTTTTTTTTTTTTTTTTTACGTTGTGCTGACTCTCGTTCTTTAAATGACGTATCCCGAGGAGGACACCTAAAGGCGAGCCGTAATGGCCTCATCTATGGCAAGCACCTCCGATTTTTTTCCACAGTTTTTTTTCCGTTTTTTTTTTATTTTACGTTGTGCTGACTCTCGTTCTTTAAATGACGTTATCCCGAGGAGGACACCTAAAGGCGAGCCGTAATGGCCTCATCTATGGCAAGCACCTCCGATTTTTTTCCACAGTTTTTTTCTTTTTTTTTTTATTTTACGTTGTGCTGACTCTCGTTCTTTAAACGACGCTATCCTGAGGAGGACACCTAAAGGCGAGCCGTAATGCCTCATCTTCGGCAAGCTCCTCCGGTTTTTTCCAGAGTTTTTTTTCCGGTTTTTTTCGATTTTTCGATTTTTTTTTTTTTTTTTTTTACGTTGTGCTGACTCTCGTTCTTTAACGACGCTATCCTGAGGAGACACCTAAAGGCGAGCCGTAATGGCCTCATCTTCGGCAAGCTCCTCCGTTTTTTTCCAAGTTTTTTTTTTTTTTTTTTTTTTTTACGTTGTGCTGACTCTCGTTCTTTAAAGACGTATCCGAGGAGACACCTAAAGGCGAGCCGTAATGGCCTCATCTTGGCAAGCTCCTCCGGTTTTTTTCCACAGTTTTTTTCCGTTTTTTTTTTTTTTACGTTGTGCTGACTCTCGTTCTTTAAAGACGTATCCTGAGGACACCTAAAGGCGAGCCGTAATGGCCTCATCTTGGCAAGCCCTCCGATTTTTTCCGTTTTTTTCGTTTTTTTTTTTTTTTTTTTTTACGTTGTGCTGACTCTCGTTCTTAATCGACGCTATCCTGAGGAGACACCTAAAGGCGAGCCGTAATGGCCTCATCTTCGGCAAGCTCCTCCGGTTTTTTTCCACAGTTTTTTTTCCGGTTTTTTTTCGATTTTTTTGATTTTTTTTTTTTTTTTTTACGTTGTGCTGACTCTCGTTCTTTAAACGACGCTATCCTGAGGAGGACACCTTAAAGGCGAGCCGTAATGGCCTCATCTTCGGCAAGCTCCTCCGGTTTTTTTCCAGAGTTTTTTTCCGGTTTTTTTTCCGATTTTTTCGATTTTTTTTTTTTTTTTTTTTTACGTTGTGCTGACTCTCGTTCTTTAATCGACGCTATCCTGAGGAGACACCTAAAGGCGAGCCGTAATGGCCTCATCTTCGGCAAGCTCCTCCGATTTTTTTCCACAGTTTTTTTCGTTTTTTTTTTATTTTACGTTGTGCTGACTCTCGTTCTTTAAAGACGCTATCCTGAGGAGGACACCTAAAGGCGAGCCGTAATGGCCTCATCTATGGCAAGCACCTCCGATTTTTTTCCACAGTTTTTTTCCGTTTTTTTTTTTATTTTACGTTGTGCTGACTCTCGTTCTTTAAACGACGCTATCCTGAGGAGGACACCTAAAGGCGAGCCGTAATGCCTCATCTTCGGCAAGCTCCTCCGGTTTTTTCCAGAGTTTTTTTCGGTTTTTCGATTTTATCCGATTTTTTTTTTTTTACGTTGTGCTGACTCTCGTTCTTTAAACGACGCTATCCTGAGGAACACCTAAAGGCGAGCCGTAATGGCCTCATCTTCGGCAAGCTCCTCCGGTTTTTTTCCACAGTTTTTTTCCGGTTTTTTTTTTTTCGATTTTTTTTTTTTTTTACGTTGTGCTGACTCTCGTTCTTTAAATGACGCTATCCTGAGGAGGACACCTAAAGGCGAGCCGTAATGGCCTCATCTTGGCAAGCACCTCCGTTTTTTTCCACAGTTTTTTTCCGTTTTTTCGATTTTTTTTTTTTTTTTTTTTTTACGTTGTGCTGACTCTCGTTCTTTAAACGACGCTATCCTGAGGAGGACACCTAAAGGCGAGCCGTAATGGCCTCATCTTCGGCAAGCTCCTCCGGTTTTTTTCCACAGTTTTTTTTCCGGTTTTTTCGATTTTTTCGAGTTTTTTTTTTTTTTTTTTTTTACGTTGTGCTGACTCTCGTTCTTTAAACGACGCTATCCTGAGGAGGACACCTTAAAGGCGAGCCGTAATGGCCTCATCTTCGGCAAGCTCCTCCGGTTTTTTTCCAGAGTTTTTTTCCGGTTTTTTTCCGATTTTATCCGATTTTTTTTTTTTTTTTACGTTGTGCTGACTCTCGTTCTTTAAACGACGCTATCCTGAGGAGGACACCTTAAAGGCGAGCCGTAATGGCCTCATCTATGGCAAGCACCTCCGATTTTTTTCCACAGTTTTTTTCCGTTTTTTTTTTTTTTTTTTTTTTTTTTTTTACGTTGTGCTGACTCTCGTTCTTTAAATGACGCTATCCGAGGAGGACACCTAAAGGCGAGCCGTAATGGCCTCATCTTCGGCAAGCTCCTCCGTTTTTTCCACAGTTTTTTTCCGTTTTTTTTTTTTTTTTACGTTGTGCTGACTCTCGTTCTTTAAACGACGCTATCCTGAGGAGGACACCTAAAGGCGAGCCGTAATGGCCTCATCTTCGGCAAGCTCCTCCGGTTTTTTTCCAGAGTTTTTTTTCCGGTTTTTTTCGATTTTTTCGTTTTTTTTTTTTTTTTTTACGTTGTGCTGACTCTCGTTCTTTAAACGACGCTATCCTGAGGAGGACACCTAAAGGCGAGCCGTAATGGCCTCATCTTCGGCAAGCTCCTCCGTTTTTTTCCAAGTTTTTTTTTTTTTCTTTTTTTTTTTTTTTTTTTACGTTGTGCTGACTCTCGTTCTTTAAATGACGCTATCCGAGGAGGACACCTAAAGGCGAGCCGTAATGGCCTCATCTTGGCAAGCTCCTCCGATTTTTTTCCACAGTTTTTTTCCGTTTTTTTTTTTTTTTTTTTTTTTTTTTTACGTTGTGCTGACTCTCGTTCTTTAAATGACGCTATCCGAGGAGGACACCTAAAGGCGAGCCGTAATGGCCTCATCTTGGCAAGCTCCTCCGGTTTTTTCCACAGTTTTTTTTCCGTTTTTTTTTTTATTTTACGTTGTGCTGACTCTCGTTCTTTAAACGACGCTATCCTGAGGAGGACACCTAAAGGCGAGCCGTAATGCCTCATCTTCGGCAAGCTCCTCCGGTTTTTTCCAGAGTTTTTTTCCGGTTTTTTTCGATTTTTTCGAGTTTTTTTTTTTTTTTTTTTTTTTTTTTTTTTTTTTACGTTGTGCTGACTCTCGTTCTTTAAACGACGCTATCCTGAGGAGGACACCTAAAGGCGAGCCGTAATGGCCTCATCTTCGGCAAGCTCCTCCGGTTTTTTTCCACAGTTTTTTTTCCGGTTTTTTTCGATTTTTCCGATTTTTTTTTTTTTTTACGTTGTGCTGACTCTCGTTCTTTAAACGACGCTATCCTGAGGAGACACCTAAAGGCGAGCCGTAATGGCCTCATCTATGGCAAGCACCTCCGATTTTTTTTCCAGTTTTTTTCCGATTTTTTCCGATTTTTTTTTTTTTTTTTTTACGTTGTGCTGACTCTCGTTCTTTAATCGACGCTATCCTGAGGAGGACACCTAAAGGCGAGCCTAATGGCCTCATCTTCGGCAAGCTCCTCCGGTTTTTTCCACAGTTTTTTTTCCGGTTTTTTTTTTTTTGTTTTTTTTTTTTTTTTTACGTTGTGCTGACTCTCGTTCTTTAAACGACGCTATCCTGAGGAGGACACCTAAAGGCGAGCCGTAATGGCCTCATCTTCGCAAGCTCCTCCGGTTTTTTCCACAGTTTTTTCCGTTTTTTTCGATTTTTTTTTTTTTTTTTTTTTACGTTGTGCTGACTCTCGTTCTTTAAACGACGCTATCCTGAGGAGGACACCTAAAGGCGAGCCGTAATGGCCTCATCTTCGGCAAGCCCTCCGTTTTTTTCCACAGTTTTTTTCCGTTTTTTTTTTTTTTTTTTTTTTTTTTACGTTGTGCTGACTCTCGTTCTTTAAACGACGCTATCCTGAGAGACACCTAAAGGCGAGCCGTAATGGCCTCATCTTCGGCAAGCTCCTCCGTTTTTTCCAGGTTTTTTTTCCGTTTTTTCGATTTTTTTTTTTTTTTTTTTTTTTTTTTTTACGTTGTGCTGACTCTCGTTCTTTAAACGACGCTATCCTGAGGAGGACACCTAAAGGCGAGCCGTAATGGCCTCATCTTCGGCAAGCTCCTCCGGTTTTTTTCCAAGTTTTTTTTTCCGGTTTTTTTCGATTTTTTGATTTTTTTTTTTTTTTTTACGTTGTGCTGACTCTCGTTCTTTAAACGACGCTATCCTGAGGAGGACACCTAAAGGCGAGCCGTAATGGCCTCATCTTCGGCAAGCTCCTCCGGTTTTTTCCAGAGTTTTTTTTCCGGTTTTTTTCCGATTTTTATCCGTTTTTTTTTTTTTTTTACGTTGTGCTGACTCTCGTTCTTTAATCGACGCTATCCTGAGGAGACACCTAAAGGCGAGCCGTAATGGCCTCATCTTCGGCAAGCTCCTCCGGTTTTTTCCACAGTTTTTTTCCGGTTTTTTTACGTTTTTTTTTTTTTTTTTTTTACGTTGTGCTGACTCTCGTTCTTTAAACGACGCTATCCTGAGGAGGACACCTAAAGGCGAGCCGTAATGGCCTCATCTTCGGCAAGCTCCTCCGATTTTTTTCCAGAGTTTTTTTCCGTTTTTTTTTTTTTTTACGTTGTGCTGACTCTCGTTCTTTAAAGACGTATCCGAGAGACACCTAAAGGCGAGCCGTAATGGCCTCATCTTGGCAAGCACCTCCGATTTTTTTCCACAGTTTTTTTCCGTTTTTTTTTTTTTTTACGTTGTGCTGACTCTCGTTCTTTAAATGACGCTATCCGAGGAGGACACCTAAAGGCGAGCCGTAA
>NW_027255451.1:1289053-1296553 GCF_003086295.3 Arachis hypogaea | reverse complement strand
TTCTTTAACGACGCTATCCTGAGGAGACACCTAAAGCGAGCCTAATGGCCTCATCTTCGGCAAGCTCCTCGTTTTTTTCCACAGTTTTTTTCTTTTTTATTTTTTGAGTTTTTTTTTTTTTTACGTTGTGCTGACTCTCGTTCTTTAAACGACGCTATCCTGAGGAGGACACCTAAAGGCGAGCCGTAATGGCCTCATCTTCGGCAAGCTCCTCCGGTTTTTTTCCACAGTTTTTTCCGGTTTTTTTCCGATTTTTTTGAGTTTTTTTTTTTTTTTACGTTGTGCTGACTCTCGTTCTTAAACGACGCTATCCTGAGAGGACACCTTAAAGGCGAGCCGTAATGGCCTCATCTTCGGCAAGCTCCTCCCGATTTTTTTCCGGTTTTTTTCGATTTTTATCCATTTTTTTTTTTTTACGTTGTGCTGACTCTCGTTCTTTAATCGACGCTATCCTGAGGAGGACACCTAAAGGCGAGCCGTAATGGCCTCATCTTCGGCAAGCTCCTCCGGTTTTTTCCACAGTTTTTTTTTTCCGGTTTTTTCGATTTTTTGAGTTTTTTTTTTTTTTTTTTACGTTGTGCTGACTCTCGTTCTTTAAACGACGCTATCCTGAGGAGGACACCTAAAGGCGAGCCGTAATGGCCTCATCTTCGGCAAGCTCCTCCGGTTTTTCCAGATTTTTTTTTCCGGTTTTTTTTTTTCCGATTTTTTTTTTTTTTTACGTTGTGCTGACTCTCGTTCTTTAAATGACGTTATCCCGAGGAGGACACCTAAAGGCGAGCCGTAATGGCCTCATCTATGGCAAGCACCTCCGATTTTTTTTCACAGTTTTTTTCTGTTTTTTTTTATTTTACGTTGTGCTGACTCTCGTTCTTTAAACGACGCTATCCTGAGGAGACACCTAAAGGCGAGCCGTAATTGGCCTCATCTTCGGCAAGCTCCTCCGGTTTTTTTCCAGAGTTTTTTTCCGGTTTTTTTTTTTTCATTTTTTTTTTTTTACGTTGTGCTGACTCTCGTTCTTTAAATGACGCTATCCTGAGGAGGACACCTAAAGGCGAGCCGTAATGGCCTCATCTTCGCAAGCTCCTCCGGTTTTTTTCCAGAGTTTTTTTCGGTTTTTTTCGATTTTATCCGATATTTTTTTTTTTTTTTTACGTTGTGCTGACTCTCGTTCTTTAAACGACGCTATCCTGAGGAACACCTTAAGGCGAGTCGTAATGGCCTCATCTTGGCAAGCTCCTCCGATTTTTTCCACAGTTTTTTTCCGGTTTTTCTTTTATTTTTTTTTTTTTTTTACGTTGTGCTACTCTCGTTCTTTAAAGGATGCTATCCTGAGGAGGACACCTAAAGGCGAGCCGTAATGGCCTCATCTATGGCAAGCACCTCCGATTTTTTTCCACGTTTTTTTCCGTTTTTTTTTTTTTTACGTTGTTGACTCTCGTTCTTTAACGACCTATCTGAGGAGGACACTAAGGCACCGAATGGCCTCATCTTCGGCAAGCTCCTCCGTTTTTTTCAGTTTTTTCGGTTTTTTCGATTTTTTCCGAGTTTTTTTTTTTTTTACGTTGTGTGACTCTCGTTCTTTAATCGACGCTATCCGAGGAGCACCAAAGGCGAGCCGTAATGGCCTCATCTTCGGCAAGCTCCTCCGGTTTTTTCCACAGTTTTTTTTTCGGTTTTACGTTTTTTTTGAGTTTTTTTTTTTTTTTTTTTTTTTTACGTTGTGCTGACTCTCGTTCTTTAAAGACGTATCCGAGGAGGACACCTAAAGGCGAGCCGTAATGGCCTCATCTTGGCAAGCCCTCCGATTTTTTTCCGGTTTTTTTCCGATTTTATCCGAGTTTTTTTTTTTTTTTTTTTTTTTACGTTGTGCTGACTCTCGTTCTTTAATCGACGCATCCTGAGGAGGACACCAAAAGGCGAGCCTAATGGCCACATCTTCGGCAAGCTCCTCCGGTTTTTTCCCACAGTTTTTTTTCCGGTTTTTTTACGATTTTTTTATTTTTTTTTTTTTTTTTTTTTTTTTTTTTACGTTGTGCTGACTCTCGTTCTTTAACGACGCTATCCTGAGGAGGACACCTTAAAGGCGAGCCGTAATGGCCTCATCTTCGGCAAGCTCCTCCGGTTTTTTTCCAGAGTTTTTTTCCGATTTTTTTCCGATTTTATCCGATTTTTTTTTTTTTTTACGTTGTGCTGACTCTCGTTCTTTAAACGACGCTATCCTGAGGACACCTAAAGCGAGCCGTAATGGCCTCATCTATGGCAAGCACCTCCGATTTTTTCCACAGGTTTTTTTTCGTTTTTTTTTTTATTTTACGTTGTGCTGACTCTCGTTCTTTAAAGGATGCTATCCTGAGGAGAACACCTAAAGGCGAGCCGTAATGGCCTCATCTATGGCAAGCACCTCCGATTTTTTTCCACGTTTTTTTCCGTTTTTTTTTTATTTTATGTTGTGCTGACTCTCGTTCTTTAAACGACGCTATCCTGAGGAGGACACCTAAAGGCGAGCCGTAATGGCCTCATCTTCGGCAAGCTCCTCCGGTTTTTTTCCAGAGTTTTTTTTTCCGGTTTTTTTCCGATTTATCCGAGTTTTTTTTTTTTTTACGTTGTGCTGACTCTCGTTCTTTAATCGACGCTATCCTGAGGAAGACACCTAAAGGCGAGCCGTAATGGCCTTATCTTCGGCAAGCTCCTCCGGTTTTTTCCAGAGTTTTTTTTTCCGGTTTTTTTACGATTTTTTCCGAGTTTTTTTTTTTTTTTTTTTTTTTACGTTGTGCTGACTCTCGTTCTTTAAATGACGTATCCCGAGGAGGACACCTAAAGGCGAGCCGTAATGGCCTCATCTATGGCAAGCACCTCCGATTTTTTTCACAGTTTTTTTCCGTTTTTTTTTTATTTTACGTTGGCTGACTTCGTTCTTTAAACGACGCTATCCTGAAGACACCTAAGGCGAGCCGTAATGGCCTCATCTTCGGCAAGCTCCTCCGGTTTTTTCCGGTTTTTTTCCGGTTTTTTTCCGATTTTTATCCGAGTTTTTTTTTTTTTTTTTTTTACGTTGTGCTGACTCTCGTTCTTTAACGACGCTATCCTGAGGAGGATACCTAAAGGCGAGCCCTAATGGCCACATCTTCGGCAAGGCTCCTCCCGTTTTTTCCACAGGTTTTTTTTTCCGGTTTTTTTTTTTTATTTTTTTTTTTACGATTTCCCCCCCCTTTTTTGGCGCCCCGAGTTTTTTTTTTTTTTTTTTTTTTTTTTTTTTTTTACGTTGTGCTGACTCTCGTTCTTTAAACGACGCTATCCTGAGGAGACACCTTAAAGGCGAGCCGTAATGGCCTCATCTTCGGCCAAGCTCCTCCGGTTTTTTCCAGAGTTTTTTTTCCGGTTTTTTTTCCGATTTTTATCGTTTTTTTTTTTTTTACGTTGTGCTGACTCTCGTTCTTTAAACGACGCTATCCTGAGGAGGACACCTTAAAGGCGAGCCGTAATGGCCTCATCTTCGGCAAGCTCCTCCGATTTTTTTCCAAAGGCCTTTTTTTTTTTTTTTACGTTGTGCTGACTCTCGTTCTTTAAATGACGTATCCGAGGAGGACACCTAAAGGCGAGCCGTAATGGCCTCATCTATGGCAAGCACCTCCGATTTTTTTCCACAGTTTTTTTCCGTTTTTTTTTATTTTACGTTGTGCTGACTCTCGTTCTTAAATGACGTCTATCCCGAGAGGACACCTAAAGGCGAGCCGTAATGGCCTCATCTATGGCAAGCACCTCCGATTTTTTTCACAGTTTTTTTTGGTCTTTTTTTTTAATTTTACGTTGTGCTGACTCTCGTTCTTTAAACGACGCTATCCTGAGGAGGACACCTAAAGGCGAGCCGTAATTGCCTCATCTTCGGCAAGCTCCTCCGGTTTTTTCCAGAGTTTTCTTTTCCGGTTTTTTCGATTTTTGAGTTTTTTTTTTTTTTTTTTTTTTTTTTTTTTTTTTTTTTTCGTTGTGCTGACTCTCGTTCTTTAAACGACGCTATCCTGAGGAGGACACCTTAAAGCGAGCCTAATGGCCTCATCTTCGCAAGCTCCTCCGGTTTTTTTCCAGAGTTTTTTTTCCGGTTTTTTCCGATTTTATCCGATTTTTTTTTTTTTTACGTTGTGCTGACTCTCGTTCTTTAAACGACGCTATCCTGAGGGACACCTTAAAGGCGAGCCGTAATGGCCTCATCATGGCAAGCACTCCATTTTTTTCCGTTTTTTTTTATTTTTTTTTCTTTTTTTTTTTTTTTTTACGTTGTGCTGACTCTCGTTCTTTAAATCGACGCTATCCTGAGGAGGACACCTAAAGGCGAGCCGTAATGGCCACATCTTCGGCAAGCTCCTCCGTTTTCCACAGTTTTTTTTCCGTTTTTTTACGATTTTTTTGATTTTTTTTTTTTTTTTTTTTTTTTTTTTTTTTTTTTTTTTTTTTTTTTTTTTTTTTTTTTTACGTTGTGCTGACTCTCGTTCTTTAAACGACGCTATCCTGAGGAGGACACCTTAAAGGCGAGCCGTAATGGCCTCATCTTCGGCAAGCTCCTCCGGTTTTTTTCCAGAGTTTTTTTCCGTTTTTTTCCGATTTTTATCGATTTTTTTTTTTTTTTTACGTTGTGCTGACTTCGTTCTTTAAACGACGCTTCCTGAGGAGACACCTTAAAGGCGAGCCGTAATGGCCTCATCCTTCGGCAAGCTCCTCCGGTTTTTTCCAGAGTTTTTTTTTCCGGTTTTTTTTCGATTTTTATTTTTTTTTTTTTTTTTACGTTGTGCTGACTCTCGTTCTTTAATCGACGCTATCCTGAGGAGACACCAAAGGCGAGCCGTAATGGCCTCATCTTCGGCAAGCTCCTCCGGTTTTTTCCACATTTTTTTTTCCGGTTTTTTTACATTTTTTTCCGGTTTTTTTTTTTTTTTTTTACGTTGTGTGATCTCGTTTTTAAACGACGCTATCCTGAAGGGACACCTTAAAGATAATGGCCTTTCTTCGGCAAGCTCCCTCCGGTTTTTTTCCAGAGTTTTTTTTTCGGTTTTTTTCGATTTTTTTTGAGTTTTTTTTTTTTTTTTTACGTTGTGCTGACTTCTTCTTTAACGACGCTATCCTGAGGAGGAACTAAGGCGAGCCTATGCCTCATTTCGGCAAGCTCTCCGGTTTTTTCCAGAGTTTTTTTTCCGGTTTTTTTCGATTTTTTCCATTTTTTTTTTTTACGTTGTGCTGACTCTCGTTCTTTAAACGACGCTATCCTGAGGAGGACACCTAAAGCAGCCGTAATGGCCTCATCTTCGGCAAGCTCCTCCGGTTTTTTCCCACAGTTTTTTTCGGTTTTTTTTCGATTTTTTCCTTTTTTTTTTTTTTTTTACGTTTGCTGACTCTCGTTCTTTAAACGACGCTATCCTGAGGAGGACACCTAAAAGGCGAGCCTAATGGCCTCATCTTCGGCAAGCTCCTCCGATTTTTTCCCAAAGGCCTTTTATTTTTTTTTTTTTTTTTTTTTTTTTTTTACGTTGTTGCTGACTCTCGTTCTTTAAATGACGTATCCGGAGGAGACACCTAAAGGCGAGCCGTAATGGCCTCATCTATGGCAAGCACTCCGATTTTTTTTCCACAGTTTTTTTCCGTTTTTTTTTTTTTTTACGTTGTGCTGACTCTCGTTCTTTAAATGACGTTTATCCCGAGGAGGACACCTAAAGGCGAGCCGTAATGGCCTCATCATATGCAAGCACCTCCGTTTTTATTCACAGTTTTTTTCTGTTTTTTTTTTAATTTTACGTTGTGCTGACTCTCGTTCTTTAAACGACGCTATCCTGAGGAGGACACCTAAAGCGAGCCGTAATTGCCTCATCTTCGGCAAGCTCCTCCGGTTTTTTCCAGAGTTTCTTTTCCGGTTTTATTCCGATTTTTATCCGAGTTTTTTTTTTTTTTTTTTTTTTTTTTTTTTTTTTTTTACGTTGTGCTGACTCTCGTTCTTTAAATGACGCTATCCTGAGGAGGACACCTAAAGGCGAGCCGTAATGGCCTCATCTTCGGCAAGCTCCTCCGGTTTTTTTCCAGAGTTTTTTTTCCGGTTTTTTTCCGATTTTTTTTTTTTTTTTACGTTGTGCTGACTCTCGTTCTTTAAACGACGCTATCCTGAGGACACCTAAAGGCGAGCCGTAATGGCCTCATCTATGGCAAGCTCCTCCGTTTTTTTCCACAGTTTTTTTCCGTTTTTTTTTTTTACGTTGTGCTGACTCTCGTTCTTTAAAGACGCTATCCTGAGGAGGACACCTAAAGGCGAGCCGTAATGGCCTCATCTTGGCAAGCACCTCCGATTTTTTTCCCAGTTTTTTTCCGTTTTTTTTTTTTTTTTTTTTTTACGTTGTGCTGACTCTCGTTCTTTAAACGACGCTATCCTGAGGAGGACACCTAAAGGCGAGCCGTAATGGCCTCATCTTCGGCAAGCTCCTCCGGTTTTTTCCAGAGCTTTTTTTCCGGTTTTTTCCGATTTTATCGAGTTTTTTTTTTTTTTTTTTTTTTTTTTTTTTTATACGTTGTGTGACTCTCGTTCTTTAACGACGCTATCCTGAGGAAGACACCTTAAAGGCGAGCCGTAATGGCCTCATCTTCGGCAAGCTCCTCGGTTTTTTTCCACAGTTTTTTTTTCCGGTTTTTTTACGTTTTTTTCCGAGTTTTTTTTTTTTTTTTTTATTTTATTCGTTGTGCTGACTCTGTTCTTTAAATGACGTATCCCAGAGGAACACCTAAAGGCGAGCCGTAATGGCCTCATCTATGGCAAGCACCTCCGATTTTTTTTCCGGTTTTTTTTCCGATTTTTATCCGATTTTTTTTTCTTTTTTTTTTTTTTTTACGTTGTGCTGACTCTCGTTCTTAATCGACGCTATCCTGAGGAGGACACCAAAGGCGACCCTAATGGCCACATCTTCGGCAAGCTCCTCCGGTTTTTTCCCACAGTTTTTTTTCCGGTTTTTTTACGATTTTTTTGGAGTTTTTTTTTTTTTTTTTTTTTTTTTTTTTTTTTTTTTTTTTTTTTTTTTTTTTTTTTTTTTTTTTTACGTTTGCTGCTTTCGTTCTTTTAAACGACGCTATCCTGGAGGACACCTTAAGGCGAGCGATGCCTCATCTTCGGCAAGTCTCGTTTTTTTCCAGATTTTTTCGATTTTTTTCCGATTTTTCGATTTTTTTTTTTTTTACGTTGTGCTGACTCTCGTTCTTTAAACGACGCTATCCTGAGGAACCTTAGGCGAGCCGTAATGGCCTCATCTTGCAAGCCCTCCGATTTTTTCACGTTTTTTTTCGTTTTTTTTTTATTTTACGTTGTGCTGACTCTCGTTCTTTAAAGTGCTATCCTGAGGAGAACACCTAAAGCGAGCCGTATGCCCTATCTATGGCAGACCTCGATTTTTTTCACGGTTTTTTTCTTTTTTTTTTTTTATGTTGTGTGACTCTCGTTCTTTAAACGACGCTATCCTAGGAGGACACCTAAAG
>NW_027255451.1:1283038-1288053 GCF_003086295.3 Arachis hypogaea | reverse complement strand
ACCTAAAGGCGAGCCGTAATGGCCTCATCTTGGCAAGCTCCTCCGGTTTTTTTTCCACAGTTTTTTTTTTTTTTTTTCAGTTTTTTTTTTTACGTTGTGCTGACTCTCGTTCTTTAAATGACGTTATCCGAGGAGGACACCTAAAGGCGAGCCGTAATGGCCTCATCTTCGGCAAGCTCCTCCGGTTTTTTTCCACAGTTTTTTTTTTTTTTTTTTTTTTTTTTTTTTTTTTTTACGTTGTGCTGACTCTCGTTCTTTAAACGACGCTATCCTGAGGAGGACACCTAAAGGCGAGCCGTAATGGCCTCATCTTCGGCAAGCTCCTCCGGTTTTTTTTTCCACAGTTTTTTTTCCTTTTTTTTTTTTTTTTTTTTACGTTGTGCTGACTCTCGTTCTTTAAATGACGTATCCGAGGAGGACACCTAAAGGCGAGCCGTAATGGCCTCATCTTTGGCAAGCTCCTCCGGTTTTTTTCCACAGTTTTTTCCGTTTTTTTTCAGTTTTTTTTTTTTTTTTTTTACGTTGTGCTGACTCTCGTTCTTTAAATGACGTTATCCCGAGGAGGACACCTAAAGGCGAGCCGTAATGGCCTCATCTTGGCAAGCTCCTCCGGTTTTTTTCCACAGTTTTTTTTTCCGTTTTTTTTTTTTTTTTTTTTTACGTTGTGCTGACTCTCGTTCTTTAAACGACGCTATCCTGAGGAGGACACCTAAAGGCGAGCCGTAATGGCCTCATCTTCGGCAAGCTCCTCGGTTTTTTCCGGTTTTTTTCCGTTTTTTTTTTTTTTTTTCCGAGTTTTTTTTTTTTTTTTACGTTGTGCTGACTCTCGTTCTTTAAACGACGCTATCCTGAGGAGGACACCTAAAGGCGAGCCGTAATGGCCTCATCTTCGGCAAGCTCCTCCGGTTTTTTTCCACAGTTTTTTTTTTTTTTCATTTTTTTTTTTTTTTTTTACGTTGTGCTGACTCTCGTTCTTTAAACGACGTTATCCTGAGGAGGACACCTAAAGGCGAGCCGTAATGGCCTCATCTTGGCAAGCTCTCCGATTTTTTTTCCACAGTTTTTTTTTTTTTTTTTTTTTTACGTTGTGCTGACTCTCGTTCTTTAAACGACGCTATCCTGAGGAGGACACCTAAAGGCGAGCCGTAATGGCCTCATCTTCGGCAAGCTCCTCCGGTTTTTTTCCAGTTTTTTTTTCTTTTTTTTCTTTTTTTTTTTTTTTTTTTTTACGTTGTGCTGACTCTCGTTCTTAAACGACGCTATCCTGAGGAGGACACCTAAAGGCGAGCCGTAATGGCCTCATCTTCGGCAAGCTCCTCCGGTTTTTTTTCCACAGTTTTTTTTTCCGATTTTTTTCCGAGTTTTTTTTTTTTTACGTTGTGCTGACTCTCGTTCTTTAAATGACGTTATCCGAGGAGGACACCTAAAGGCGAGCCGTAATGGCCTCATCTTCGGCAAGCTCCTCCGGTTTTTTTCCACAGTTTTTTTTCCGGTTTTTCGATTTTTTTTAGTTTTTTTTTTTTTTTTTTACGTTGTGCTGACTCTCGTTCTTTAAATGACGTTATCCGAGGAGGACACCTAAAGGCGAGCCGTAATGGCCTCATCTTCGCACCTCCGGTTTTTTTTTCCATTTTTTTCCTTTTTTTTTTTTTTTACGTTGTGCTGACTCTCGTTCTTTAAACGACGCTATCTGAGGAGGACACCTAAAGGCGAGCCGTAATGGCCTCATCTTCGGCAAGCTCCTCCGGTTTTTTAGTTTTTTTTTTTTTTTTTTTTTTTTCTTTTTTTTTTTTTTTTTTTACGTTGTGCTGACTCTCGTTCTTTAAACGACGCTATCCTGAGGAGGACACCTAAAGGCGAGCCGTAATGGCCTCATCTTCGGCAAGCTCCTCCGGTTTTTTTCACAGTTTTTTTTCCTTTTTTTTCCGAGTTTTTTTTTTTTACGTTGTGCTGACTCTCGTTCTTTAAATGACGTTATCCGAGGAGGACACCTAAAGGCGAGCCGTAATGGCCTCATCTTCGGCAAGCTCCTCCGTTTTTTCCACAGTTTTTTCTTTTTTTTTTTTTTTACGTTGTGCTGACTCTCGTTCTTTAAACGACGCTATCCTGAGGAGGACACCTAAAGGCGAGCCGTAATGGCCTCATCTTCGGCAAGCTCCTCCGGTTTTTTTTTTTTTTGTTTTTTCCGGTTTTTTTTACGTTGTGCTGACTCGTTCTTAAATGACGTCCTGAGGAGGACACCTAAAGGCGAGCCGTAATGGCCTCATCTTGGCAAGCTCCTCCGGTTTTTTCACAGTTTTTTTCTGTTTTTTTTTTTTTTTTACGTTGTGCTGACTCTCGTTCTTTAAACGACGCTATCCTGAGGAGGACACCTAAAGGCGAGCCGTAATGGCCTCATTTCGGCAAGCTCCTCCGGTTTTTTTCCACAGTTTTTTTTTTTTTTTTTTTTTTTTTTACGTTGTGCTGACTCGTTCTTTAAATGACGTTATCCGAGGAGGACACCTAAAGGCGAGCCGTAATGGCCTCATCTTCGGCAAGCTCCTCCGGTTTTTTTCCACAGTTTTTTTCCGTTTTTTTTTTTTTTTTTTTTTACGTTGTGCTGACTCTCGTTCTTTAAACGACGCTATCCTGAGGACACCTAAAGGCGAGCCGTAATGGCCTCATCTTCGGCAAGCTCCTCCGTTTTTTTCCAAGTTTTTTTTTTTTTTTTCCGATTTTTTCCGTTTTTTTTTTTTTTTTTACGTTGTGGCTGACTCTCGTTCTTTAACGACGCTATCCTGAGGAGGACACCTAAAGGCGAGCCGTAATGGCCTATCTTCGGCAAGCTCCTCCGGTTTTTTCCACAGTTTTTTTTTCCGTTTTTTTTTTTTTTTTACGTTGTGCTGACTCTCGTTCTTTAAACGACGCTATCCTGAGGAGGACACCTAAAGGCGAGCCGTAATGGCCTCATCTTGGCAAGCTCCTCCGTTTTTTTCCACAGTTTTTTTTTCCGTTTTTTATTTTACGTTGTGCTGACTCTCGTTCTTTAAACGACGCTATCCTGAGGAGACACCTAAAGGCGAGCCGTAATGGCCTCATCTTGGCAAGCTCCTCCGGTTTTTTCCGATTTTTTTCCGGTTTTTTTCCTTTTTTTTTTTTTTTTTTACGTTGTGCTGACTCTCGTTCTTTAATCGACGCTATCCTGAGGAGGACACCTAAAGGCGAGCCTAATGGCCTCATCTTCGGCAAGCTCCTCCGGTTTTTTCCACAGTTTTTTTTTCCGGTTTTTTTACGATTTTTCCGAGTTTTTTTTTTTTTTTACGTTGTGCTGACTCTCGTTCTTTAAACGACGCTATCCTGAGGAGGACACCTAAAGGCGAGCCGTAATGGCCTCATCTTCGGCAAGCTCCTCCGATTTTTTTCCGTTTTTTTTTTTTTTTACGTTGTGCTGACTCTCGTTCTTTAAACGACGCTATCCTGAGGAGGACACCTAAAGGCGAGCCGTAATGGCCTCATCTTCGGCAAGCTCCTCCGTTTTTTCCACAGTTTTTTTTCCTTTTTTTTTTTTTACGTTGTGCTGACTCTCGTTCTTTAAACGACGCTATCCTGAGGAGGACACCTAAAGGCGAGCCGTAATGGCCTCATCTTCGGCAAGCTCCTCCGGTTTTTTTTTTTTTTTTTTTTTTTTTTTTTTACGTTGTGCTGACTCTCGTTCTTTAAACGACGCTATCCTGAGGAGGACACCTAAAGGCGAGCCGTAATGGCCTCATCTTCGGCAATCCTCCAAGTTTTTTTTTTTTTCCGATTTTTTCCGATTTTTTTTTTTTTTTTTTTTACGTTGCTGACTCTCGTTCTTTAAATGACGCTATCCTGAGGAGGACACCTAAAGGCGAGCCGTAATGGCCTCATCTTCGGCAAGCTCCTCCGGTTTTTTCCACAGTTTTTTTTCCGTTTTTTTTTTTTTTTTTTTTTTTTTTTACGTTGTGCTGACTCTCGTTCTTTAAACGACGCTATCCTGAGGACACCTAAAGGCGAGCCGTAATGGCCTCATCTTGGCAAGCACCTCCGGTTTTTTCCGTTTTTTCCGTTTTACGAGTTTTTTTTTTTTTTTTTTTTTGTGCTGACTCTCGTTCTTTAAACGACGCTATCCTGAGGAGGACACCTAAAGGCGAGCCGTAATGGCCTCATCTTCGGCAAGCTCCTCCGGCACTTTTTTTTCCGTTTTTTCTTTTTTTTTTTTTTTTTTTTTTTTTTTACGTTGTGCTGACTCTCGTTCTTTAAACGACGCTATCCTGAGGAGGACACCTAAAGGCGAGCCGTAATGGCCTCATCTTCGGCAAGCTCCTCCGGTTTTTTTCCGAGTTTTTTTTCCTTTTTTTCCTTTTTTTTTTTTTTTTTTTTACGTTGTGCTGACTCTCGTTCTTTAAACGACGCTATCCTGAGGAGGACACCTAAAGGCGAGCCGTAATGGCCTCATCTTGGCAAGCTCCTCCGGTTTTTTTCCACAGTTTTTTTCCGTTTTTTTTTTTTTTTTTACGTTGTGCTGACTCTCGTTCTTTAAACGACGCTATCCTGAGGAGGACACCTAAAGGCGAGCCGTAATGGCCTCATCTTCGGCAAGCTCCTCCGTTTTTTTCCGTTTTTTTTTTTTTTTTTTTACGTTGTGCTGACTCTCGTTCTTTAAACGACGCTATCCTGAGGAGGACACCTAAAGGCGAGCCGTAATGGCCTCATCTTCGGCAAGCTCCTCCGGTTTTTTTCCACAGTTTTTTTTCCGTTTTTTTTTTTTTTTTTTTTTTTTTTTTTTTTTACGTTGTGCTGACTCTCGTTCTTTAAACGACGCTATCCTGAGGAGGACACCTAAAGGCGAGCCGTAATGGCCTCATCTTCGGCAAGCTCCTCCGGTTTTTTTCCACAGTTTTTTTCCGTTTTTTTTTTTTTTTTTACGTTGTGCTGACTCTCGTTCTTTAAACGACGCTATCCTGAGGAGGACACCTAAAGGCGAGCCGTAATGGCCTCATCTTCGGCAAGCTCCT
>NW_027255451.1:1260538-1268038 GCF_003086295.3 Arachis hypogaea | reverse complement strand
AGCTCCTCCGGTTTTTTCCACAGTTTTTTTTCCGGTTTTTTACATTTTTTTTTTTTTTTTTTACGTTGTGCTGACTCTCGTTCTTTAAACGACGCTATCCTGAGGAGGACACCTAAAGGCGAGCCGTAATGGCCTCATCTTCGGCAAGCTCCTCCGGTTTTTTTCCAGAGTTTTTTCCGGTTTTTTTCCGATTTTTTTTTTTTTTTTTTTTTTTACGTTGTGCTGACTCTCGTTCTTTAAACGACGCTATCCTGAGGAGGACACCTAAAGGCGAGCCGTAATGGCCTCATCTTCGGCAAGCTCCTCCGGTTTTTTCCAGAGTTTTTTTTCCGGTTTTTTTCCGATTTTTTTTTTTTTTTTTTTTTACGTTGTGCTGACTCTCGTTCTTTAAACGACGCTATCCTGAGGAGGACACCTAAAGGCGAGCCGTAATGGCCTCATCTTCGGCAAGCTCCTCCGGTTTTTTTCCACAGTTTTTTTTCCGGTTTTTTTTTTTTTTTTTTTTTTTTTTTTACGTTGTGCTGACTCTCGTTCTTTAAACGACGCTATCCTGAGGAGGACACCTAAAGGCGAGCCGTAATGGCCTCATCTTCGGCAAGCTCCTCCGTTTTTTTCCAGTTTTTTTTTTTTTTACGTTGTGCTGACTCTCGTTCTTTAAACGACGCTATCCCGAGGAGGACACCTAAAGGCGAGCCGTAATGGCCTCATCTTGGCAAGCACCTCCGTTTTTTTCCACAGTTTTTTTCCGTTTTTTTTTTTTTTACGTTGTGCTGACTCTCGTTCTTTAAATGACGCTATCCTGAGGAGGACACCTAAAGGCGAGCCGTAATGGCCTCATCTTGGCAAGCTCCTCCGTTTTTTTTCACAGTTTTTTTTTTTTTTTTTTTACGTTGTGCTGACTCTCGTTCTTTAAACGACGCTATCCTGAGGAGGACACCTAAAGGCGAGCCGTAATGGCCTCATCTTCGGCAAGCTCCTCCGGTTTTTTTCCAGAGTTTTTTTCCGGTTTTTTCCGATTTTTATCCGATTTTTTTTTTTTTTTTACGTTGTGCTGACTCTCGTTCTTTAAACGACGCTATCCTGAGGAGGACACCTAAAGGCGAGCCGTAATGGCCTCATCTTCGGCAAGCTCCTCCGGTTTTTTTCCACAGTTTTTTTCCGGTTTTTTTCCGATTTTTCCGATTTTTTTTTTTTTTACGTTGTGCTGACTCTCGTTCTTTAAACGACGCTATCCTGAGGACACCTAAAGGCGAGCCGTAATGGCCTCATCTTCGGCAAGCTCCTCCGATTTTTTTTCCGGTTTTTTTCCGTTTTTTTTTTTTTTTTTTTTTTTTACGTTGTGCTGACTCTCGTTCTTTAAACGACGCTATCCTGAGGAGGACACCTAAAGGCGAGCCGTAATGGCCTCATCTTCGGCAAGCTCCTCCGGTTTTTTCCACAGTTTTTTTTCCGGTTTTTTTTTTTTTTTTTTTTTTTTTTTTTTTTTTTTTTTTTTTTTACGTTGTGCTGACTCTCGTTCTTTAAACGACGCTATCCTGAGGAGGACACCTAAAGGCGAGCCGTAATGGCCTCATCTTCGGCAAGCTCCTCCGGTTTTTTCCACAGTTTTTTTCCGGTTTTTTTTTTTTTTTTTTTTTTTTTACGTTGTGCTGACTCTCGTTCTTTAAATGACGCTATCCTGAGGAGGACACCTAAAGGCGAGCCGTAATGGCCTCATCTTCGGCAAGCTCCTCCGTTTTTTTTCACAGTTTTTTTTTTTTTTTTTTTTTACGTTGTGCTGACTCTCGTTCTTTAAACGACGCTATCCTGAGGAGGACACCTAAAGGCGAGCCGTAATGGCCTCATCTTCGGCAAGCTCCTCCGGTTTTTTTCCAGAGTTTTTTTCCGGTTTTTTTTTTTATCCGAGTTTTTTTTTTTTTTTTTTTTTTACGTTGTGCTGACTCTCGTTCTTTAAACGACGCTATCCTGAGGAGGACACCTAAAGGCGAGCCGTAATGGCCTCATCTTCGGCAAGCTCCTCCGGTTTTTTTCCAGTTTTTTTTCCGTTTTTTTTTTTTTTTTTTTTTTTTTACGTTGTGCTGACTCTCGTTCTTTAAACGACGCTATCCTGAGGACACCTAAAGGCGAGCCGTAATGGCCTCATCTTGGCAAGCACCTCCGTTTTTTTCCGGTTTTTTTCCGATTTTTTCCGAGTTTTTTTTTTTTTTTTTTTTTTTACGTTGTGCTGACTCTCGTTCTTTAAACGACGCTATCCTGAGGAGGACACCTAAAGGCGAGCCGTAATGGCCTCATCTTCGGCAAGCTCCTCCGGTTTTTTCCACAGTTTTTTTCCGGTTTTTTTCCGATTTTTTTTTTTTTTTTTTTTTTTTTTTACGTTGTGCTGACTCTCGTTCTTTAAACGACGCTATCCTGAGGAGGACACCTAAAGGCGAGCCGTAATGGCCTCATCTTCGGCAAGCTCCTCCGGTTTTTTTCCACAGTTTTTTTCCGGTTTTTTTCCGATTTTTTTTTTTTTTTTTTTTACGTTGTGCTGACTCTCGTTCTTTAAACGACGCTATCCTGAGGACACCTAAAGGCGAGCCGTAATGGCCTCATCTTCGGCAAGCTCCTCCGTTTTTTTCCACAGTTTTTTTCCGTTTTTTTTTTTTTTTACGTTGTGCTGACTCTCGTTCTTTAAACGACGCTATCCTGAGGAGGACACCTAAAGGCGAGCCGTAATGGCCTCATCTTCGGCAAGCTCCTCCGGTTTTTTTCCACAGTTTTTTTCCGGTTTTTTTTTTTTTTTTTTTTTTTTTTTTTACGTTGTGCTGACTCTCGTTCTTTAAACGACGCTATCCTGAGGAGGACACCTAAAGGCGAGCCGTAATGGCCTCATCTTCGGCAAGCTCCTCCGGTTTTTTCCACAGTTTTTTTTCCGGTTTTTTTACGATTTTTTTCCGATTTTTTTTTTTTTTTTTTTACGTTGTGCTGACTCTCGTTCTTTAAATGACGTTATCCCGAGGAGGACACCTAAAGGCGAGCCGTAATGGCCTCATCTTGGCAAGCACCTCCGTTTTTTTCACAGTTTTTTTCCGTTTTTTTTTTTTTTTACGTTGTGCTGACTCTCGTTCTTTAAACGACGCTATCCTGAGGAGGACACCTAAAGGCGAGCCGTAATGGCCTCATCTTCGGCAAGCTCCTCCGGTTTTTTTCCAGTTTTTTTTCCGGTTTTTTTTTTTTATTTTTTTTTTTTTTTTTTACGTTGTGCTGACTCTCGTTCTTTAAACGACGCTATCCTGAGGAGGACACCTAAAGGCGAGCCGTAATGGCCTCATCTTCGGCAAGCTCCTCCGGTTTTTTCCACAGTTTTTTTCCGGTTTTTTTTTTTTTTTTTTTTTTTTTTACGTTGTGCTGACTCTCGTTCTTTAAACGACGCTATCCTGAGGAGGACACCTAAAGGCGAGCCGTAATGGCCTCATCTTCGGCAAGCTCCTCCGGTTTTTTTCCAGAGTTTTTTTCCGTTTTTTTCCGATTTTTTTTTTTTTTTTTTTACGTTGTGCTGACTCTCGTTCTTTAAACGACGCTATCCTGAGGAGGACACCTAAAGGCGAGCCGTAATGGCCTCATCTTCGGCAAGCTCCTCCGGTTTTTTCCACAGTTTTTTTCCGGTTTTTTTTTTTTTCCGAGTTTTTTTTTTTTTTTTTTACGTTGTGCTGACTCTCGTTCTTTAAACGACGCTATCCTGAGGAGGACACCTAAAGGCGAGCCGTAATGGCCTCATCTTCGGCAAGCTCCTCCATTTTTTTCAGTTTTTTTTTTTTTTTACGTTGTGCTGACTCTCGTTCTTTAAATGACGCTATCCTGAGGAGGACACCTAAAGGCGAGCCGTAATGGCCTCATCTATGGCAAGCACCTCCGATTTTTTTCCACAGTTTTTTTCCGTTTTTTTTTTTTTTACGTTGTGCTGACTCTCGTTCTTTAAACGACGCTATCCGAGGAGGACACCTAAAGGCGAGCCGTAATGGCCTCATCTTGGCAAGCTCCTCCGATTTTTTTCCACAGTTTTTTTCGTTTTTTTTTTTTTTTACGTTGTGCTGACTCTCGTTCTTTAAACGACGCTATCCTGAGGAGGACACCTAAAGGCGAGCCGTAATGGCCTCATCTTCGGCAAGCTCCTCCGGTTTTTTTCCAGAGTTTTTTTCCGGTTTTTTCCGATTTTTTCCGAGTTTTTTTTTTTTTTTTTTTACGTTGTGCTGACTCTCGTTCTTTAAACGACGCTATCCTGAGGAGGACACCTAAAGGCGAGCCGTAATGGCCTCATCTTCGGCAAGCTCCTCCGGTTTTTTCCAGAGTTTTTTTTCCGTTTTTTCCGATTTTTTTTTTTTTTTTTTACGTTGTGCTGACTCTCGTTCTTTAAACGACGCTATCCTGAGGACACCTAAAGGCGAGCCGTAATGGCCTCATCTTCGGCAAGCACCTCCGGTTTTTTTTTTTTTTTTTTTCCGAGTTTTTTTTTTTTTTTTTTTTTTTTTACGTTGTGCTGACTCTCGTTCTTTAAACGACGCTATCCTGAGGAGGACACCTAAAGGCGAGCCGTAATGGCCTCATCTTCGGCAAGCTCCTCCGGTTTTTTCCACAGTTTTTTTTCCGGTTTTTTTACGATTTTTTTTTTTTTTTTTTTTTTTTTTTTTTTTACGTTGTGCTGACTCTCGTTCTTTAAACGACGCTATCCTGAGGAGGACACCTAAAGGCGAGCCGTAATGGCCTCATCTTCGGCAAGCTCCTCCGGTTTTTTTCCAGAGTTTTTTTTCCGGTTTTTTTTTTTTTTCCGATTTTTTTTTTTTTTTACGTTGTGCTGACTCTCGTTCTTTAAACGACGCTATCCTGAGGACACCTAAAGGCGAGCCGTAATGGCCTCATCTTCGGCAAGCACCTCCGATTTTTTTCCGTTTTTTTTTTTTTTTACGTTGTGCTGACTCTCGTTCTTTAAACGACGCTATCCTGAGGAGACACCTAAAGGCGAGCCGTAATGGCCTCATCTATGGCAAGCACCTCCGATTTTTTTCCACGTTTTTTTTTTTTTTTTTTTTTTTTACGTTGTGCTGACTCTCGTTCTTTAAACGACGCTATCCTGAGGAGGACACCTAAAGGCGAGCCGTAATGGCCTCATCTTCGGCAAGCTCCTCCGGTTTTTTCCAGAGTTTTTTTCCGGTTTTTTTTTTTTTTTTTTTTTTTTTTTTTTTTTACGTTGTGCTGACTCTCGTTCTTTAACGACGCTATCCTGAGGAGGACACCTAAAGGCGAGCCGTAATGGCCTCATCTTCGGCAAGCTCCTCCGGTTTTTTTCCACAGTTTTTTTCCGGTTTTTTTTTTTTTCCGAGTTTTTTTTTTTTTTTTTTTTACGTTGTGCTGACTCTCGTTCTTTAAACGACGCTATCCTGAGGAGGACACCTAAAGGCGAGCCGTAATGGCCTCATCTTGGCAAGCACCTCCGTTTTTTTCCGGTTTTTTTTTTTTTTCCGATTTTTTTTTTTTTTTTTTTTTTTTACGTTGTGCTGACTCTCGTTCTTTAAACGACGCTATCCTGAGGAGGACACCTTAAAGGCGAGCCGTAATGGCCTCATCTTCGGCAAGCTCCTCCGGTTTTTTCCACAGTTTTTTTCCGTTTTTTTCCGATTTTTTTTTTTTTTTTTTTTTTTTTTACGTTGTGCTGACTCTCGTTCTTTAAACGACGCTATCCTGAGGACACCTAAAGGCGAGCCGTAATGGCCTCATCTATGGCAAGCTCCTCCGTTTTTTTCCACAGTTTTTTTCCGTTTTTTTTTTTTTACGTTGTGCTGACTCTCGTTCTTTAAACGACGCTATCCTGAGGAGGACACCTAAAGGCGAGCCGTAATGGCCTCATCTTGGCAAGCACCTCCGATTTTTTTCCACAGTTTTTTTCCGTTTTTTTTTTTTTTACGTTGTGCTGACTCTCGTTTTTAAACGACGCTATCCTGAGGAGGACACCTAAAGGCGAGCCGTAATGGCCTCATCTTGGCAAGCACCTCCGTTTTTTTCCACGTTTTTTTCCGTTTTTTTTTTTTTTTTTTACGTTGTGCTGACTCTCGTTCTTTAAACGACGCTATCCTGAGGAGGACACCTAAAGGCGAGCCGTAATGGCCTCATCTTCGGCAAGCTCCTCCGGTTTTTTCCAGATTTTTTTTTTTATCCGAGTTTTTTTTTTTTTTTTTTTTTACGTTGTGCTGACTCTCGTTCTTTAAACGACGCTATCCTGAGGAGGACACCTAAAGGCGAGCCGTAATGGCCTCATCTTCGGCAAGCTCCTCCGGTTTTTTTCCACAGTTTTTTTTCCGGTTTTTTTTTTTTTTTTTTTTTTTTTTTTACGTTGTGCTGACTCTCGTTCTTTAAATGACGCTATCCGAGGAGGACACCTAAAGGCGAGCCGTAATGGCCTCATCTATGGCAAGCACCTCCGATTTTTTTTTTTTTTTTTTCCAGTTTTTTTTTTTTTTTTTTTTTTACGTTGTGCTGACTCTCGTTCTTTAAACGACGCTATCCTGAGGAGGACACCTAAAGGCGAGCCGTAATGGCCTCATCTTCGGCAAGCTCCTCCGGTTTTTTCCACAGTTTTTTTTTCCGGTTTTTTACGATTTTTTTTTTTTTTTTTTTTTTTTTTTTTTTACGTTGTGCTGACTCTCGTTCTTTAAACGACGCTATCCTGAGGAGGACACCTAAAGGCGAGCCGTAATGGCCTCATCTTCGGCAAGCTCCTCCGGTTTTTTTCCAGAGTTTTTTTTCCGGTTTTTTTCGATTTTTTTTTTTTTTTTTTTTACGTTGTGCTGACTCTCGTTCTTTAAACGACGCTATCCTGAGGACACCTAAAGGCGAGCCGTAATGGCCTCATCTTGGCAAGCACCTCCGTTTTTTTCCACAGTTTTTTTTCCGTTTTTTTTTTTTTTACGTTGTGCTGACTCTCGTTCTTTAAACGACGCTATCCTGAGGAGGACACCTAAAGGCGAGCCGTAATGGCCTCATCTTGGCAAGCACCTCCGATTTTTTTCCAGTTTTTTTCGTTTTTTTTTTTTTACGTTGTGCTGACTCTCGTTCTTTAAACGACGCTATCCTGAGGAGGACACCTAAAGGCGAGCCGTAATGGCCTCATCTTCGGCAAGCTCCTCCGGTTTTTCCGAGTTTTTTTCCGGTTTTTTTTTTTTCCGAGTTTTTTTTTTTTTTTTTTTTTTTTTACGTTGTGCTGACTCTCGTTCTTTAAACGACGCTATCCTGAGGAGGACACCTAAAGGCGAGCCGTAATGGCCTCATCTTCGGCAAGCTCCTCCGGTTTTTTTCCACAGTTTTTTTTCCGGTTTTTTTTTTTTTTTTTTTTTTTTTTTTTTTACGTTGTGCTGACTCTCGTTCTTTAAATGACGTTATCCGAGGAGGACACCTAAAGGCGAGCCGTAATGGCCTCATCTTGGCAAGCACCTCCGATTTTTTTCACAGTTTTTTTCCGTTTTTTTT
>NW_027255451.1:1250538-1255538 GCF_003086295.3 Arachis hypogaea | reverse complement strand
CGTTGTGCTGACTCTCGTTCTTTAAACGACGCTATCCTGAGGAGGACACCTAAAGGCGAGCCGTAATGGCCTCATCTTCGGCAAGCTCCTCCGGTTTTTTCCAGTTTTTTTTCCGGTTTTTTTTTTTTTTTTTTTTTTTTTTTTTACGTTGTGCTGACTCTCGTTCTTTAAACGACGCTATCCTGAGGAGGACACCTAAAGGCGAGCCGTAATGGCCTCATCTTCGGCAAGCTCCTCCGGTTTTTTTCCACAGTTTTTTTTCCGGTTTTTTTACGATTTTTTTTTTTTTTTTTTTTTTACGTTGTGCTGACTCTCGTTCTTTAAACGACGCTATCCTGAGGAGGACACCTAAAGGCGAGCCGTAATGGCCTCATCTTCGGCAAGCTCCTCCGTTTTTTTCCACAGTTTTTTTTCCGTTTTTTTTTTTTTTTACGTTGTGCTGACTCTCGTTCTTTAAACGACGCTATCCTGAGGAGGACACCTAAAGGCGAGCCGTAATGGCCTCATCTTCGGCAAGCTCCTCCGGTTTTTTTCCACAGTTTTTTTTTTTTTTTTTTTTTTTTTTTTTTTTTTACGTTGTGCTGACTCTCGTTCTTTAAACGACGCTATCCTGAGGAGGACACCTAAAGGCGAGCCGTAATGGCCTCATCTTCGGCAAGCTCCTCCGTTTTTTCCACAGTTTTTTTCCGTTTTTTTTTTTTTTTTTTTTTTTACGTTGTGCTGACTCTCGTTCTTTAAATGACGCTATCCGAGGAGGACACCTAAAGGCGAGCCGTAATGGCCTCATCTTGGCAAGCTCCTCCGTTTTTTTCCACAGTTTTTTTTTTTTTTTTTTTTTTACGTTGTGCTGACTCTCGTTCTTTAAACGACGCTATCCTGAGGAGGACACCTAAAGGCGAGCCGTAATGGCCTCATCTTCGGCAAGCTCCTCCTCCGATTTTTTTCACAGTTTTTTTTTTTTTTTTTTTTTTTACGTTGTGCTGACTCTCGTTCTTTAAACGACGCTATCCTGAGGAGGACACCTAAAGGCGAGCCGTAATGGCCTCATCTTCGGCAAGCTCCTCCGGTTTTTTTCCGAGTTTTTTTCCGGTTTTTTTTTTTTTTTTTTTTTTTTTTTTTACGTTGTGCTGACTCTCGTTCTTTAAACGACGCTATCCTGAGGAGGACACCTAAAGGCGAGCCGTAATGGCCTCATCTTCGGCAAGCTCCTCCGTTTTTTCCAGAGTTTTTTTTTTTTTTTTTTTTTTTTTTTTTTACGTTGTGCTGACTCTCGTTCTTTAAACGACGCTATCCTGAGGAGGACACCTAAAGGCGAGCCGTAATGGCCTCATCTTCGGCAAGCTCCTCCGTTTTTTCCATTTTTTTCCGGTTTTTTTTTTTTTTTTTTTTTTTTTACGTTGTGCTGACTCTCGTTCTTTAAATCGACGCTATCCTGAGGAGGACACCTAAAGGCGAGCCGTAATGGCCTCATCTTCGGCAAGCTCCTCCGGTTTTTTCCATTTTTTTTTTTTTTTTTTTTTTTTTTTTTTTTTTTTTTACGTTGTGCTGACTCTCGTTCTTTAAACGACGCTATCCTGAGGAGGACACCTAAAGGCGAGCCGTAATGGCCTCATCTTCGGCAAGCTCCTCCGGTTTTTTCCAGAGTTTTTTTTCCGGTTTTTTTCGATTTTTTTTTTTTTTTTTTTTTTTACGTTGTGCTGACTCTCGTTCTTTAAACGACGCTATCCTGAGGAGGACACCTAAAGGCGAGCCGTAATGGCCTCATCTTCGGCAAGCTCCTCCGTTTTTTTCCAGTTTTTTTTCCGTTTTTTTTTTTTTTTTTACGTTGTGCTGACTCTCGTTCTTTAAACGACGCTATCCTGAGGAGGACACCTAAAGGCGAGCCGTAATGGCCTCATCTTCGGCAAGCTCCTCCTCCAGTTTTTTTCCAGTTTTTTTTCCGTTTTTTTTTTTTTTTTTTTTTTTACGTTGTGCTGACTCTCGTTCTTTAAACGACGCTATCCTGAGGAGGACACCTAAAGGCGAGCCGTAATGGCCTCATCTTCGGCAAGCTCCTCCGGTTTTTTTCCCAGTTTTTTTTCCGATTTTTTCCGATTTTTTTTTTTTTTTTTTTTTTTACGTTGTGCTGACTCTCGTTCTTTAAACGACGCTATCCTGAGGAGGACACCTAAAGGCGAGCCGTAATGGCCTCATCTTCGGCAAGCTCCTCCGGTTTTTTCCACAGTTTTTTTCCGGTTTTTTTCGATTTTTTTTTTTTTTTTTTTTTTACGTTGTGCTGACTCTCGTTCTTTAAACGACGCTATCCTGAGGAGGACACCTAAAGGCGAGCCGTAATGGCCTCATCTTCGGCAAGCTCCTCCGGTTTTTTCCACAGTTTTTTTCCGGTTTTTTTCGATTTTTTTTTTTTTTTTTTTACGTTGTGCTGACTCTCGTTCTTTAAACGACGCTATCCTGAGGAGGACACCTAAAGGCGAGCCGTAATGGCCTCATCTTCGGCAAGCTCCTCCGGTTTTTTTCCACAGTTTTTTTTTTTTTTTTTTTTTTTTTTTTTTTACGTTGTGCTGACTCTCGTTCTTTAAACGACGCTATCCTGAGGAGGACACCTAAAGGCGAGCCGTAATGGCCTCATCTTCGGCAAGCTCCTCCGATTTTTTTCCACAGTTTTTTTTTTTTTTTTTTTTTTACGTTGTGCTGACTCTCGTTCTTTAAACGACGCTATCCTGAGGAGGACACCTAAAGGCGAGCCGTAATGGCCTCATCTTCGGCAAGCTCCTCCGTTTTTTTCCACAGTTTTTTTTTTTTTTTTTTTTTTTTTTTTTTTTACGTTGTGCTGACTCTCGTTCTTTAAACGACGCTATCCTGAGGAGGACACCTAAAGGCGAGCCGTAATGGCCTCATCTTCGGCAAGCTCCTCCGTTTTTTTCCACAGTTTTTTTTCCGTTTTTTTTTTTTTACGTTGTGCTGACTCTCGTTCTTTAAACGACGCTATCCTGAGGAGGACACCTAAAGGCGAGCCGTAATGGCCTCATCTTGGCAAGCACCTCCGATTTTTTTCCACGGTTTTTTTCCGTTTTTTTTTTTTTTTACGTTGTGCTGACTCTCGTTCTTTAAACGACGCTATCCTGAGGAGGACACCTAAAGGCGAGCCGTAATGGCCTCATCTTCGGCAAGCTCCTCCGGTTTTTTTCCAGAGTTTTTTTCCGGTTTTTTTTTTTTTCCGTTTTTTTTTTTTTTTTTTACGTTGTGCTGACTCTCGTTCTTTAAACGACGCTATCCTGAGGAGGACACCTAAAGGCGAGCCGTAATGGCCTCATCTTCGGCAAGCTCCTCCGGTTTTTTTCCACAGTTTTTTTTCCGGTTTTTTTCCGATTTTTTCCGATTTTTTTTTTTTTTTTTTTTTACGTTGTGCTGACTCTCGTTCTTTAAACGACGCTATCCTGAGGAGGACACTGCTTTTTTTTTTTTTTTTTTTTTTTTTTTTTTTTTTTTTTTTACGTTGTGCCTGACTCTCGTTCTTAATGACGTATCCGAGGAGGACCAAAGCAGCCGTAATGGGCCTTCTCGGGAAGCCCTCCGTTTTTTTTCACAGTTTTTTTCGTTTTTTTTTTTATTTTACGTTGTGCGACTCTCGTTCTTTAAAACGTATCCGAGGAGGACACCTTAAAGGCGAGCGTAATGGCCTCATCTTCGGCAAGCTCCTCCCGATTTTTTTCCAATTTTCTTTTTTTTTTTTTTTTTTTTACGTTTGTTGGACTCTCGTTCTTTTAAAACGATCCGAGGAGGACACCTAAAGCGAGCCGTAATTGCCTCATCTTGGCAAGCCCTCCGATTTTTTTTCCGACTCCGTTATTTTTCCGTTTTTTTTTTTTTTTTTTTTCTGACTCTCGTTCTTAATCGACGCTATCCTGAGGAGGACACCTAAAGGCGAAGCCCTAATGCCTCATCTTCGGCAAGCTCCTCCGGTTTTTTTCCCACAGTTTTTTTTCCGGTTTTTTTACGATTTTTTGAAGCTTTTTTTTTTTTTTACGTTGTGCTGACTCTCGTTCTTTAAACGACGCTATCCTGAGGAGGACACCTTAAAGGCGAGCCGTAATGGCCTCATCTATGGCAAGCACCTCCGATTTTTTCCACAGTTTTTTTCCGTTTTTTTTTTTATTTTACGTTGTGCTGACTCTCGTTCTTTAAAGGATGCTATCTGAAGAGAACACCTAAAGCGACGTAATGCCTCAATCTTGGCAAGCCCTCGATTTTTTTCCCAGTTTTTTTTCCGTTTTTTTTTTATTATGGTGCTGACTCTCGTTTTTAAACACGCTATCCTGAGAGGACACCTAAAGCGGAGCCGTTTAATGGCCTCATCTCGGCAGGCCCTCCGGTTTTTTTCCAGAGTTTGTTTTCCGGTTTTTTACGATTTTTTTCCGGAGTTTTTTTTTTTTTTTTACGTTGTGCTGACTCTCGTTCTTTAAATGAGGTTATCCGAGGGGACACCTAAAGGCGAGCCGTAATGGCCTCATCTATGGCAAGCACCTCCGATTTTTTTTCACAGTTTTTTTTCCGTTTTTTTTTTTTATTTTTACGTTGTGCTGGACTCTCGTTCTTTAAACGACGCTATCCTGGAGGAGGACACCTAAAGGCGAGCCGTAATGGCCTCTCTTCGGCAAGCTCCTCCGTTTTTTTCCGGAGTTTTTTTCTGTTTTTTTCTGATTTTATCCGAGTTTTTTTTTTCTTTTTTTTTTTTTTTTACGTTGTGCTGACTCTCGTTCTTTAATCGACGCTATCCTGAGGAGGATACCTAAAAGGCGAGCCCTAATGCCACCATCTTCGGCAAGCCTCCTCCGGTTTTTTCCCAGAGTTTTCTTTTTCCCGTTTTCACTTTCCCTAGCATTTTATCCGGAGTTTTTTTGTTTTTTTGTTTTTTTTTTTTTTTTTTTTTTTTAACGTTGTGCTGACTCTCGTTCTTTAATCACGCTATCCTGAGGAGGACAACCTAAAAGGCGAGCCCG